>NW_004444079.1:152534-164535 GCF_000243295.1 Trichechus manatus latirostris
ACACTATAGATGTAAAATCTTAATTGATTTACTTTTGACAACTTAAGATGTTAAAGATTATATGAATACTGAAATATCCTTATAAAATTAAAAATAATATAACCAATAAAAATCAGGAGGTGGGAGGAAAAGAGGAAGTCTTTACAGCAGGGAGTTGATCAATACTATCTAAAATTGAAACTCTGAATTAAAAAATAAAAAATCTGACTTCAAAGCATTCTTCATGATCTTTTTCCTTAGTCCTAGGAACAATCTCATAGAAACTAATTTGAAGAAATATTTATGTGAAGTTTGGTGTCACTTTAGTTTTTTCCTCCTACTAAATTCAAGTAAAATTACATTTAATAGTTTATTTAAAATAGCATAAAAACCAAAAACCAAACTCAACGAGTCGACTCCAACTCACAGTGACCCTATAAGACAGAGTAGAACTGCCCCACAGAGTTTCCAAGGCTATAAATCTTTACAGAAGCAGACTGCTACATCTTTCTCCCAAGGAGTGACTGGTAGGTTTGAACTGCCAACCTTTCTGTTAGCAGCTGAGTGCTTAACCACTGTACCACCAAGGCTCCTATTAAAATAGCATAAACACTATATATTGTATAAATCCATTTCTATAAAATTAATACCTTCATCTATCTTGCTTCCTTCCTTCCTGCCAACCTATTTACCTACATAAGTATCTCCCCCTCTCCCTCCTCCCTACCTACGTATCCACTTACCTATATATATATTGTCTGGAATGATGATTCCCTAATTAATTATGCTGCTTTATTTCTTTTGGATGGTGGAATTCTGATTTTGTTGCTCTCTTCCATCTACTTTTCTGTATACTTTAATATTTTTAATAATGAACTTGCATCATGTTTTATAAAACAACAGAGCCCATTGTCTTAAAAAAAATCATCTAGGTGAATTCCTGGTTCTCTGATATCAAGCTATTACTGATACATCTACTAAAAGATCAGTTAACACACATGCCTGAAGACCTCATGCCTGAGAGCTAATCAGAATATACTAGCACAATTTAACAGTTCCATTGACAGTAATCATATGCATCCTTCTTGCAGTATGATGGCACACTAATGGAAGATTATAGGTAACATGACCTTTTTTGCAGTTGTGCCTGGCACAGTGCTGAGCATCCTGAAGGTTAGAATCTAAATACTTCTGAGATGACTAATAGTGATATATACTGATCCACAGCTGCACTCTCATTTACTTGCAAGATGAATGAAAGAAATGAAGGATGTAAACGGTGGTCACAGGGTTATAAAATCATTGTTGTCAGCAGCCCAAAGTCATTATAAGATTTTTAATCTATAATACTAATGGTATAACCCTAGACTCATTTATACTAGACATTATAACCATCTGAATTGATCTTAGTCAGAAACATACGTGCACACAAAACTATGACCCACATGCAGACACTAGCCTATTTGCTACAAATGGTCAAGTATCTACATAATAAATGACCTACAAATAGGGACACTCTGCCCATTTTCTCACAATCAACATGTCCAAAAATAATTCATTGCCACTCTCCAACCATCTTTTCTTCCAGTCTTCCTTATCTCACTAAATGGCACCAGAAACTACCCAGTTATCCTAGCCAGAAACTGGATAGTCACCCTTGACTCCATCCTATCTTTCCTCTCTGCTTTTCTCTCATTTAATCAAATACCATGTCCCATCAATTCTTCCACCTAAATATCTCATGAATCTATCTGCAACTCTCTTACCTACTTGCCTTGTAAATTCAAGCCGCTATCATTAATAATCCGTGGATGAATAAGCTAGATGGGCTCCTTCAGTATCTGTTCCAACCTCTTTCTGGTATACCTTCCTGTACTGCAAAGACTGGGGAGCTGAAATCTACATTTCCCACACTCCCTTGCAGATGAGAGTTAGCTTCTATTAGTCACATTCAATCAGACTTGAGAGAGAAGTAGTGGATCTAGCAGACGTGGTGTGGGAATAATCTGGGTACAGGCTTCCTAATTATGGACTGCAGTTCAGGCAGTGGAGCCAGCAGTGCTGTCAGCAGCTTGCTGATCTCCAGATCATGGCTAAGGTGGTGTGTGTGATCCATCCCCAGGGACAGCAGCCTCCTGATTCCTCCCTTAGAATCTAGCAGATGTGGGCTAGTCGTGTTGTACTGTTCTACAGGTAATCCCAGGGAGGCAGCCTAAACCTGCTCCTCCAGCTCTTTCAAAGATTTTGTAAGTACCTGATGCCCGTATCAAACCTCTTTCTTCTTAAAATAGCAAGAGTGGCTTCTGTTATCTATAACAGAACCCCAAATAATACTCTCTCAAATGGTTTTCCATGACTTCTGGGTGGCCCCAAGCCATCCTTTGTCTACTTTACAGCCAAAGTGATTGTTACACATATTTGTTCACATCACTTCTCTACTGAAAATCACACAATACCCACCACAACAAAACCGTAACTCTTTAACATGATTGCCGTAGGCAGAATTTTGGCTTCATGACCTTTGTCCCCTAGTATTATTCTCAAGATTATTTCATATGGCACAGTGGACCTTCAAACAGGGAGGTTATCTGGGTGGGCCAAGCCTAATCACAAGGCACTTAAAAGTAGAATTTCTCCAGCTGGAGGCAGGAGAGGAAGTCAGAGAGATTAAAAACAAGAGAAGGACTTAATGCACCACTGCTGGCTTGAAGATGGACGGGGCCACATAAAGAACACGAGAAGCAACAGAATTCTGCTACCACCTTGAAAAAGCCTACAAGGTGATTCTTTTCCAGAGCTTCCAATAAGGAACACAGCCCTGTTGACACCTTGATTTCAGCCTTGTGAGAGAGACCCAAAGCAGAGAACCCAGCTGAGTCATGCTGTGCCCAGATTCCGACCCACAGACACTGTGAGATAATAAATAGATGTTGTTTTAAGCCACTAAACCTATGGTAATTTGTTACAGCAGCAATAGGAAATTAATACAGTGATATAAAAGGCCCTTCGTGATCTGTTTCCTTCGTAACTCTCCAATCTTATTTTGTGCCATCACCATTATCACTTTCTGCATCTCCCTTCCCACTGTTTAAATCTCAAAATCGACATTTTTCTCAGTATTTGGTGGCTGTTAATTATCAAAGGCCAGCACACTTTTATACAAGGGTAAGATTCTAGATGTGGGCTATAACAAATATTCACTCTTCATTGTATACAAACGAAGAAATAGTATTAAGAGTTGTGACTCACTACACACACTGGGTAAGTTCCTGCAAAAGCTATGTAAATAAATATCATGATTTCAACATAATCTGTTTACTCCCAATTTTCTTATTTTGGATTACCTTCGAACAGGGTAAATCAGTAAATATAAGAAATTTTAATTTTACAAAACACTCAGTAAACTTTAGAAGCCAATTTCTTCCAGCTTAGTTTATTCACTATTCAAAAGTCAATTCAAACTGAACTATGTTTGCATACTTTGTATTATTTGAGCTTTGTTAGCACCAGTCCCAAGGACTTCCCCAAGCTATAGTCTTAAAAGATAATGAGTAAGTATTCTTCTCAATTTATATTCTACCAATCAGTTCCTTTATCTGATTATTAACCAGTATTTAAAATTTATAAGCCTCACTTCTAAAGCAGGCAAAATGCTATAAAAACCTACCTTGGAAAATATTACTGACAGGGATGTATTGCAATCATCAAGTGCTAAAATGTAATATATACTGTATTTGTGTTCAGGAGTTCTCTAGCTCATTCTACAGGATCTTCTAACAAAAATGGATACATCATAGATGAAACAAATGTTACTACACATGGCAACTGACAGTGATAAACAGAAACCAAATGCTAGCTGCAACCCCATGAAGAACATCACCCACAGGCAAACTAATGTTTGTCTGCCTCCCCTTTTTTCCCCCCTATTAAATAAAAACACCCAAAGAGTGAAAAGCTTCTTTTACTTTAAAGATCTTTGAATCATGAGCAGTTAGAAATCAGGACTGTGGTAGAGCAGGGTTGAAGGTGGTACTAACAAACAGGGAAATGGAGAATGAAGCCATCCTTAGTGGCACAGGCTAGTTCTACTCCAATGCAGATATAAGCAAGCCTTCACACCCACGGGGTTCCTGGTCTATGGCATACCTGCCTAACATGGCACACGAGCAGATTGTAGCAGCACAGTGGTCAGGTCTGGGAGAGGTACGCTCCTTGCTCCTTACTGCCCATCTTCACTCTTGATTCCCAAGGTACCTGGGAGCACTTCCTCAATCACAATTCAGTCATGAGTCTATGATTACAGAATAAATGAAAACCTGGCAAACTACCTCAAACAGACTTCAGGTTCCTGCCATGAGTTTTGGTCTGAGGGTGAATTCATGACAATACCTAAAACTCAAAGATGGATACAGACAAAAGATAAACTCAGTTTGAACCATTCTCAGTTCTGAGTAGCGTCATCAACTATCTTAATAGTACAAACATTAAATATTCTACATAATTTTTAGGAAACTGGAAAATTAAAATATGCCTAGAATCAGGGGCTTTTTTTCAGTGGCAGAGAGCATCCACATTTGGACTTCGTGTCTCGAAACCCTTTATAAAAGCAGCAGTTCACAATCTCAAGGAGCATCCTAGAGAGAAATGATAGGATTTACATTTTCTGCAGTTGCCTATACCACACTGAGATCGTAAGTATCCAGGAGGTGTCCCACCTATCCCTTACAACCACCTAAAGGTGCATTCACCGGTGGCCTATGGCAGTAGTCGTAAACTATCAGTTCTGCTAATCTGTTGTTCCCCAAATGCAGGCTCATAATAGAATCAATTGGAGTCTTTAAATAAAGCTATCTTACTCCAAAAGAAATACTGTTTATTCCAACAAATAAAACATAAAAAAATCCCTGTTGGTTCACTTGGTTGAACCAAATCATTGAAGTACAACTGTAAGAAAACATTTGTTGAGTTAATACTTTGTTTCCCAAGGCATTATGAGGGATTCAAAACTATATTCCAAACATCTTCTGACTGCTATCTAATCTCTCTTGCTGCAGTATACTTTCTCTTATTTTGATATGGTATCATATCATGGCATATCAAAGAAACCTCCTTAACATTCTACAATTGAGTTTTTATACTCTACTGAAATAGTACTCTCAAGGTCACCAAGACCCTCTTTATTCAAACACATAAACATCACATTTTAGAGGTGGAAACAACCTTAGAGATCATCTATTACATATTTTACAGATATAGTAATTAAAGCTCAGCTAGTTAACAGAAAGCCTCACAGCTATTGAAAGGGGTGGAAATTAGAACTCAGGTCTTACTCTCAGACTTTCTTTTCCCCTCCATAGTTCTCAATGTCTTAATAGTTTGTTGCAATGTTGAATATTATTCTAGAAACTCTTCTTCTGATATCATCCTGGCCTTCCTACATTTCAAATGCTCCCTTCCAATCTCTCTTCATGAGTTTTCATTCCTGTTTTTACCAAACTACACTTGGCAATCCTCAAAATTCACTCCTAGATTCTCTTCCCTTTATGATCTTCCATCACAGACCTCATCCTCTTACTTAGCTTAAGCCATGTATGTTTCCCAGATGTCCTCCTCAAGCTTCTGCATTTCATCTACCTATAGAATTATTTAGTCTCATCTGCCTCACAGTGCAAATATCTTAAGCTGAACTCAGTATTTCCCATATAGTTTTTAATCACGGCTAGAGTCATGGAATTATCTTCACTTCAGCTCACTACTTCTTAAATTCAAGTCTTATCAAAATTACAAGCCAGACTAAGAGAAACATTTGCAATTACCATACAACCCAGCAATTGCACACTTGGGCATTTATCCTAGGGAAATGAAAAACGTATGTTCACATAAAATCTGCATATGACTGCTTCTGAGCTAACTTACTTGTAATAGCCTACAAATGGAATCAGTCTAGATGTCCTCCAACAGGTGAATGGTTAAACAAACTGTGGTACAATCTTACCACGGAATACTACTCAGCAATAAAAAGGAATGAATTATTGATATACACAATTTGGATGAATCTCCAAGGAATTATGGAGTGAAAAAAGCCAATTTCAAAAGGTTATATACTGTCTGATTCCATTCATATAACATTTTTGAAATGACAAAATTTTAGAAATAAAGATAAGATTAGTGGTGGAAAGGATTAGAAATGGGGTTGTGAGAGTGAGAAAGGAGGTGGGTGTGGCTATAAAAGGGCAACAAGAGAGATCCTTATGGTGAGGGAACTGTTCAGTATCGCGACTGTAGTGGTGGATACACAAACCTACACATGCAATAAAATTGCACAGAACTAAATACACACACACACAAACACACATGCACAAATGAGCACAAGTAAAACTAGAGAAACTGAGTAAGATCAGTGGATTGTATCAGTGTCAATATCCTGGTTGTGACATTGCAGAGTTTTGCAAAATGCTACGTTGGAGGAAACTGGGTAAAAGATACATGGGATCTCGCTGTATTACTTCTTACAACTGAATGTGTATCTACAATTACCTCAATAAAAATCTGGATTAAAAAAAACAGGCTACCTACTATATGATTCCATTTATATGACATTTTGGAAATGTCAAAACCAGGGGGACAAAAAACAGATCATTGGTTACCAGAGGCTGAAGGTGGGAAAGAGGGGTTCACTATAAGCAGTAGGAGGAAATTTTGGGGGTGATGGGACTGTTTCATATTTTGATTGTGTTGGTGGTTACATAACTGTAGTGTTTGTCAACACTCACAGAAATGTACACTACAAAGGGTAAAATTTACTCTCAATAAACCTGACTTTAAACTATCCACACTATTGAAATATAGTAATTTAGCAGGACTGAACAAGAAAAAAGAGAAAGGTACAAATAAACATTATTAGGAATAAAAAAAGAGATGAATATGTATAATTTTTTTTAATCACAGGGATCCCTCAATATAGAATAATACTGAAGATCTACTGTTTAATGCAAAAGGCAGTATAGAGTGTATTGTTTTGTGACCATTTGTGTATAAAAATTATGCACTGAATAGCAATGGAAATTATAACAAGAAATTAGTGTTCAGTGGTTGTCAAGGGGCCAAATACCTAAGTGGCTGTAGAAGATGTCAGTGGGAAGACTTAATTTTTGGTCTACACCTCTTTTAAATTTTTCAGTCAGGTTCCGTGTATCAGCTAGTCTAAACGAAAATTTAATAATTAAAAAACTAAAATACCCTAGCCTCAAGTCACAGGAATACTATGAATGACTAAATTTTTAGACCTAAATGAAACAATTTAATAGAGAAGTATAAAATTACCAACTTAATTCATTTTATGAAGCTAGTACAACCTTTATAACAAAACCAGAAAAGAACAGTAGAAAAGAAGTTTACAGGTCAATTTTACATATGAAAATAGATGGAAACAGTCCAAGTAACATCATAAAATTAAATTCTACAGTGTTTATAAAAAAACTTAATATTTCACAACTAAGTTGAATGCAAATATCTGAAGATTTACCATTAAAATTCGGATTAACAGAAGAAAACAACATGCTTATCTCAATTGGTACAGAAAGAACATCCTATAAAATTCAATGCTCAATCACGATAAAAAAAATTCTCAGAAAAATAGGAATAGAAAAGAACTACCTTACTCTGATAGATGGCACCTATCAAAAACCTACAACTAAACTCATGCTTCACATTCAAATACTTCACATTCCCTTTAAAGTCAAACAAGATAAAATTGCCCTTTTTTACTGTTTGTTTTAAACATCATACTGGAGATTCTACCCGACAAAAAGAAAAACGAGGTATAAAAATTCTTTGTAGATATACCTGTCTACTAGATATCCAGGAAAAAAATAAAGATTAACTATTATATCCATCATAAAACGGATGGACACATGACCAACATCATTAATCAGCAGTATTCCTACACAGCAACAACAACCAATTAGAAAGCAGTACCAGAAAAAAATGTTATTTATAATAGCAACAAATGTATTAGGTGCCCAGAAATAAATTTAACACAGATATGCAAGGTCTTTCTGAGAAAACTTGAAAACATTATTAAAAGACATAAAAGACATTCTGAATTAAATGGAAAGATATCCTACGTTCACAGATAGGAAAATAGTATGAACATGAGTGTTTATTATTCTCAGTATTTTTTTATTTTTAATTCTAAAGAACAAACAAAAAAGAAAATACTGGCCCCTGCCCTGGCTGAAACAAAAGTTCAGACACCAAAGATAATTCCACCCAAGAACATGATTTGGGAGGGCTGGTTCTCATTCTCTTTTTCCTTTGCAGGTATATTCAAGTTCTCATATATAACTCCAGTCAAGATTAGGAAGGTAGGCTATCTTCTGCTAGGCTGGGAAAGTGGCAAGAAGTCAAAATAGAGTCCAAAGTAATTGGAATGACAAAGGCTGCAAGCTACAGGGGGAAGCTAACATTTCAGAGACTCTCCATGGTACACCAAGGAGAATGCCCCTTTTGTTTCTCATCAGACTCAGGGCTTAATGTGAGTAGTGCTGTGTCACTGCCCTTGTCAGAGGATGATGGAGCCTGGCAATACGGAGAACCCCAGGAGACTCATGTCAAATGTAGGAATGTTCCTTCGTAACAGCAGGTCCTCTGTCTAGAAGGAATATGAAGTAACAGACACAGCACACTAGGATTTCTCCAGCATCTAAGACAAAATAAACCTTCATTGAGGTGGTGTCCAAATACAGGCTGCTGCCTTGCTCTCACAAAAACATGAAGATACAATCAGCTCTATTTAGAAAAAGCCATTAGTCTTAAGCAGGAAAAAAACATACTCTCCAAATTTTAAAAAGCATACCTCTAATGACAATCAAATAAGCATTTGAGGAATTCCTAATACAATCCTTTACATAATAAAAAAGGATTTCCCAGGGCATGGTTTAGGGATTTCTTGGGACAAAAAGCAAGTGAGAGACCAAAGAACAGTAAAGGCAAAGAAAAGCCTTTAAGAAAACCTATTTGTAGCTTTGCCACCCTGTCTCTGACAATAATAGCATTTCCTCCCTCTATCAAACACTTGTTTACTGGAGCTATGCCTGTTACAAGCCCTCTTCATGAAAAGCAAAATGTTAAAGTATGAAAAAATGAGACACTCAAATCAATGAATTCACTTCCCCCCACTGTTCTCAAAAACAAGAGACCAGTGAACCCCAAAAAGATACATGATACGTTGATTTCTGAAAGAAAAGTTGCTGATTTTTCTTCTTTTTTTCCCCTCTGTCTTTAAACAGAGGAAGACTGTGTATAAGTTAAATACTAAATAAGCAATTCAACTTCAGTATCTCTGAGGAAATGGAGAGATAAGGCAAACACAAAATAAAAGAAAAGCTGGTAAATATAGGCAATGTGGACAGACATCTGATAATGGGTAAGGCAAAAATAATAAACGTGCATGATTCATAAATGTTTCTTCCTCTCTAAATGGAATTTATATTGTTGTTAGTTGCCGTCAAGTTGATTCCGAGTCATGGTGACCCCATGTATGCAGAATAGAACTGTGCTCCATAGGGTTTTCAAGGCTATGACCTTTCAGAAGCAAATCCCCAGTCCTGACTTCTGAAGTGACTCTGGGTGGGTTCAAACCGTCAACCTTTCGGCTAGTAGTTGAGCGCTTAACTGTTTGTGTCACCAGGGACTCCTGATATTTATTTACATAAAATAAAAAAAAAAACCTGTTGCCATGGAATATTCCAACTCATAGTGACCCTACAGGACAGAGAAGAACTGCCTCATAGGGTTTCCAAGGCTGTAAATCTTTATGGAAGCAGACTGCCACATCTTTCTCCTGCGGAGGGGCTGGTGGGTTTCAATCACTGACCATCCGGTTAGCAGCAAATGCTTTAACCACTGCACCACCAGGGCTCCTCTGATATTTATAAATTCCTAGAGAAATCAGGGCTGTGCATATTAGAAAAAAGTAGAACTTTACGATGTGTTTTCTGACGACTACTTAAAATTCTATACTGAAATTCGGCCCTAAGGTGTGCACCTCTCTAAAAAGATACAAGCAATCTCTAATACACGTAGCCTCATTTACTGTAGTCTCAGTTTTGACTATGTCTCTGGGTCTCTCTCAGTTTCTCCTTCTAAATATAATCTGACCATGTAACTTCCTCACTTGAAACATTTGTGTTTCCACAATTTCCCACTGTCACCAAGATAAAGTCCAAGTCTTTCAGCATGCCATACCAAGGTCTTTGATGGTCCCACCTTAGCTTCTACCTTCCTCCCCAGCATTATCTGCCATGTCCTGCTTTCTACTTGACACCTAGTCCTATCAAACTGTTGTAGTTCATTACACATAAAGAGCTATTTAATACCTTCGTGCCTTTACTTCCCATGTACTCACGTCTGTCAGGAATAATCTCCCCTCACCGTCACCAGATTAACTCAAGTATTTTCTAGGAAGTACTATCTCTTCCAGCAGAGCTAAGTATTCCTCCTTCATGCTCCCAGAGCATAATGTGAAGAGTTAATGATTTGATTGGACACTTACTATATTGTGAGGCACTGCTCTAGGAATTGAGGATATATCACGGTACAAAACAGAAAAAGTCCTCTTTTTTTTAATTGTGGTGAAAATACACACACTAAACCGTATACCAACACAACAACTTCCACATTTACAATTCAATGGTCCCTGATCTTTAAGAGCTTATAGTCCAGTGTGGGGAAGACAGACAATATACAAAACATGTAAGTCAGGTATTCATAAGTGATAAGAAAAATAAAAGTAAGTTAAGAGGGTTATAGTTATTTTAGCTAGTATGGTCAGGGAAGGTTCCTCTGATAAGGTGTCAGCAAGGTAAAGAGTCAAGCAGATAACCTGGTGCACTCCAAAGAGGGGAAAAAATACAAAGGCCTAAGGTGACAGTGTGCTTGATGTGTCTGAGGAATAGAATAACATGATCTATACGATTCAAATTTTTATAAACTTGAGTTTTGATAAACTGGATGCTATGTGAAAAATAGGCTACAGGAAGGAAACAGTGACTTGGGGAGACAAGTTATGAGGCTGCTATAATAATACAGGTAGGAGCCGGTGAAGGCTTAGACTAATGTGAATGGTAAGAAGTAGTCAGATTCTATTTTTTTAAAAGTAGAATTGATAGAAAGAACAGATGGACTACGTATGAGGTGTGGGAGAAGGAAACCAAGGATGACTACAAAGTTTTTGTTCTCAGGCAACTGAAGAATGGAGATGGGAGAAATCTGGAGAACAGATCTGGTAGGCGGGGGTGAGGGAGGGGATCAAAAATCCAGTTTTGACACATTAAATTTAGACATCCAGGTGGAGATGTCAAGTAGGCAGTTTAAAATACTAGTCTGGAATTTAGGGCACATCAGAGCTGGAAGTATAAATTTGGCAGCTATCAGAATATAGAAGGCATCTAACACTGCAGGACTAAATAAAAGTATCTAGGGTATGAGTATAGAAGAGAAGTCCAAGGACGATGTCCAGGTGTAACTCAGTTTTTAGGGGTTGGGAACATGAGTAGGATCCAGCAAATAAATGTATTTCTAGCTTAGCCCAGATGGCAAGCTTCTTGAGAGTAGACACTACTTTTTTGTCTTGTTATCTGTAGCCTCTGGCACAGTGCCTCCTGGTTCAGAGTAGGTATCAAGTAAATGAATTAAACTGTCCTTTGAAACCCAGCTAGAATCTAGAGTTATTTCCTAGAAGCTCTCCTGGTAAGACATGAGAGTCTAATAATTGAAACATGACCAGCCCAGTGAGGACACCTTCTCAGCCACCTGCAGCACACACTGAACTCATTTTGAAATAGCACACCACTGTTGCACAAGCCACTAAGAGACAAGGCACAGTTGAAGGCTTTAAAAGAAAAGAGTCTACTGATTGCAAAGCAAATACTATGGAAAAGCAAACACCTATGCTCTTCAAAAGACTTCACCAAAAGAGTAAAAAGAGAACCTACAGACTGGGAAAAAATTTTTGGACAGT
>NW_004444079.1:165613-204141 GCF_000243295.1 Trichechus manatus latirostris
ACAGCAGTCCAGGGACAAGGGCCAGAAGGCAGAAGGGGACAGGGAAGCTGGTGATAGGGAACCCAAGGTTAAGTAAGGATAGTGTTGATGTGTTGTGAGGTTGTTAACCATTGTCATAGGGCAGCATGTGTACTGTTAAATGAGAAACTATTTTGTTCTGTAAGCCGTCATCTAAAGTGAGAATAGCAGCACAATCGGAAGAGCATAGTCGATGTCAATGAACTGTGCATGCAGAAATTTTTGAAATGGTGTATCTTTGGCTATGTATGTTTTCACCAAAAAAAAAAAAAGGTCGAGAAGGGAGAGGGTTGACATGTTGTGGGGTTGTTAACCAATGTCATAAAACAATATGTGTGCTACTGTTTCATAAGAAACTATTTGTTCCGTAAGCCTTCACCTGAAGTACAATAAAAAAATTAAAAATAAATAAAATAAAAAAAGCAAATACTATGATGTTTAAAGTACAAGAATCAGAAAACAGCAATTTTTCATCTTCTGTTGTTTCAGAAAGTAAAAAAACATGAACTATATGGCCGATCACTCAGTTTTTTGTGTTAGTCCATTACTACCGTAAGTGGTGATAGTAGAATAGCTAAGCTTCTGACTCTACCCATCAGTTGAAGATAATAAAAAGGATAATTGAGCACCTGTAAAAAATCATAATAAGTATGTCTCCCTTCAGTCTCCTAAACATTTTATTTTGTTCATCATAAAAAAATTCAAATGATTCAGGTAACTGGAGCTTGCATTTTATTCTGGAATAAGAAAACAGAGTAAGTGAATCTCAGGCTCATCTTTAAAGTCTTATGCTCCCAAAATGACTAATCACATGGAGCCAGATGTGCATGAATAATCCAACTGACTCACAAAGTAACTCTGCTACCATTAAGGGCATTCAGCTGATCGTTATATTTCTGTATTCATGCCCGCAAAGACATGTTGACTAACTTTCCTTACCCATATCTAAGTTGAGTAGAGCTATTTCATGTTTAACTGACACAAGACAGAAAAACGAAAGGAAGAGGAAAAGTTCAGGGAACCAAACAAACTAAGTGAAGGTTGTTGCACAAGATGGAATTTACAGGAAAATCAAGTAAATCATTGATAAAAATTCCATGGTCAAATGAAATGTTTTCCCCCAAATAAATAAACACTTCATCCTCCCTAGAGATTAAAGTTCAAATGTGATTCTACATGAAACACTGAACTATACAGGGAGTTAAATTTTTACCCTTTACTAACTATGCATTGTGCTCTTCTCTATTCACTGGTATTTTAGGGAGAGATTACGCATATAATTTGAAAGACAATTAAAGAGAGGATAAGTATATTACTAATCTGTTTACATATCACTATTCTTAATTCACAATGAATACATTTTAATACAAATTCCTCTGCTTTTATTCACCACTCCCTCTTGCTATTATAGTTCCTTTTAAGTACGTAACACAGTTCCTGGTACATCACGAGGGCTCAAAAAATATTTGCTGAATAAATGGATAATTCTACCAGAGAGCTTTTAAGAAAAACTCTTAGAAACAGATACTATAGTGGATATAGGAAAACTTTGGTTGTCCAGCATCTAAATACCCTTCTGATTTGGGGGAAACTCCAGATATACGGGAGGCAAGAACCACTTCCTACTACAAAAGCTGAAGAGGAGCAGATATTCTCTTTTCCCCTTCCTAGAAGCTAGAACATGAGCTAGAGCATGTCTAACCGTAACTGGTACTTTAAATCTTGAGGAGTAATGTAAAGGCATAAGGTCTAACAGAGATATTTCACAGCAGATGTAGAAGACTCAAGAATGCAAAGGCATGGCTGTAAATGTCTGAGAGCAATGAAGTCCAGCAGCTTGAGGATGACTGTCCAATGACCAGTGTCAGAAGCACACTGTTTGTATAGGGAGATACAGAAATCTTGGCTATGTCTTGCTTCCCATCAATCCTTCCCCAAGCCTAATTCTCTAATCTTCTTGTCAATTCTGTGAGCTCCACAGCATTCACTATTCTTTTACTAAAGTCCTTTCCTTCTGAAGTTGGCCAGAGCTGATTTCTGTAGTTTGCACTAAAAAATTGGTACCAGAGAGTAGTTGTAGACAACAGCTTCTCAGATAATTAAGGACAATCTGGGATTGGCTTCTGGCCTAGTTGGGGTCAGTGAGTATCATGTTAGTGTTCATGGAAGGGATTTTGTAAGTCTATGACATGGAATAGTGAAATAACTAATAACCTGTGGTCACTGGGAATGAAGTATTCATTAAAGAAGATGCTCTGGGTGATCGAGAGAATGCTGCCAAGAAAAGAAAAATATGTAGGACATGAAGATTCAAGACCACGGAGTAGAGCAAGTGCTTATTCTAAGGGCACAAGATAGTTTAAAGAAAGAGAATATGAGACACAGACTGAAACCTAGGTACTTTTGAGAAAAGGGCTTTCACTCTCTTACAACAGAACTGAGGGTAGCCAAAACACAAACGAACAAACCAAATATACAAGGTTTGATGATCTAAGTTTAGAGAATTACAAGTCAGTTAAATTTGCATCCTTACTGGGACTATTATATTAAAGTTGGGGCACTGATTGGAAAAAAAATAAAAGATAATTGGAATAGGGGTATATGAGAGGATTCTGAGGGCTTGGGAGTACTCTGAGTCCCTAACCCTCACTTAACCCTCTCCTCCCTTGCTAGCTGAAATAGCCCCTCCTTCCTTATCCAATGAGACTGGTTTTATCTCGCTGGAAGAGGCATTAACCACCATGCCCAAGGGAATTACCTTGTAAGAGTACACTAATTCCCTATTTGCCTCCCCTTCCACACATATACCCTGCTCCACGAGCATGACATCATAACATGCTCTATGGGGTTAAAGAACAAAAATAGCATAAGAATTAAAGGACTCTGGTCATTTATAGGACCAAACTATGGGAAATAAGTACAGAAACAGATTCTGAGTGGTTTAGACCAAAGAAGGAAAACCAGTTTTAGACCTAGCTGAATTTGTTGATATAGGTACACTAACTAGAGATTCTGAATTCAAAAGGCTAGCTTCATTGAGTAGGGGTAGCTCTAAATGTTTATCTAGCTGGCTTATTGGAACCTGGACACAACGGTGGTCTACGCTAAAGGAGGCTGAGATGCCACAGATTTTGGGGGATAATGTGAAAGAAGGAACTCAAAGATTTGGGGATACAGGAATAATGAAAATTATTGTCACACATGTTACCTCTCCACTCATTCTCCATATATAAACCCTAGGAGGGCTACGTTTAGAGGTTTTAGAATCCAAGAGAGAAAAGTCTCCACCAATACTACAACAATTATTGCAATGAACTGGAAGATGAGACTTTCAACTACCGATTTTAGGTTCTAGAAATCACTAAGCAAAAACCCCCTGCCGCCAAAGAAAAGAAAACAAATTTTATTTTCATCTGAGAAAACTGATGCTGACCGTCAGGGGAAATACAGCAGAGGTAATACCAGAGTATGGATGGAACCCACGGTATCCCTGGTAGTGTCTCCTGGTACTACCAGGCCTAGTGGTAAAAAAAACAATGCAAGACTACTGAAACCACATATAGGTAATACCACCACAGGTGCAAATGCCACAGAAAAAAAGGTTTAGATCTCCCCCAGCAGGTAAAGAACCCTGATCTACTAAGTTGGCAAAATTAGCTGAAGGCAGACAAAAAGGGCAGGTAATGGAAAACAGAAGTCGTAAATACTACCTACAGCCTCAGGACCAATATAAAAAAATGAGAGCATCAATTCATATTTATAGTGCATTCATTGCTGTGGTATATAAATATGTATAAATTTTAACTAATTTTCCTTCCTTATCCATTTTTGTCACTATTTTATAAAGGGTATATTGGGGTAGTTAATTTTGCAATTGAATTAATAGGTTGCAGGATATAGAAATAAAGGAGAAACAAATACCATTAAAAGCTCCAACACTTGGAACTAGATTCAGCAACTGATAAGACTCTAGGTTATCTCATTTCAGGAAGAAAGTAAATGTATTTTCATTTGTACACGGAATAAATTTTTTAAAAATATAACTGTGAGGAAAAGGTATGCATAGATGTTGGATAGTCCAAGTGGCAGACTATAGTAGATATTATTTTTGCTGAACTGCTTTCTATTCGGGGTGAAACCCCAAGATCAGGGGAAGCAAGATATACCTCCCACTACAGAAGCCGATGTAGAGCAGATAATACCTCTCCCTATCCTTTGTGAGACAGCGTGTGGGTACATGCCCTAAACACAGCCAATCAATTGGTTCCACACAGATTTCTGACTCCTGGGGAATGAAGCAAAGATCACTGAGAAATTATTTTCAACACTTATGGGGGAAACATGTCCAATGACATGCCTGCAAGTAAAGTCCAGCACTGTAGTAAGTGTCTAGAGATGATGGTGCAGCAGCAATATAAGCTGAAAACTTGGCTATCCTTGCCTCCCTTGGTTCCTGCTTAAGGTTGGTTCTCCAGCCTGCCTAACAATTCTTTTATTTTCCCACTCTCCTTCCAACAAGTTCCTCTCCTGATTAATCAAGGCTGATTTACAGGACTTTCACTTAAGATGCAAGTATAGATGCACAAATACACTTTAGGATAATTATACCATCAGGGACAGAAAACAATTTACTGCCTATATCGATATTGCTTCTTGTAGCTCACTGGAAGTTAAGTAAACTGAAATGACAGACTTATGCTCCAAGTCAGAATATTTATATGTTAGCTTCTTCAATTAATATGTTAGATTGAACCAAATGAAATTATAGGTATTAAACCATGTTTTTCCTTAAAAAAAAAAAACCAAAAAAACAAAAAACAATTTGATATGGTTTAATCTAATATTTTTGGGTTGTGTTAAAAGGCACTTCAATATCTGTTTCTCCCTGCCTGGCTACTCTTAGCTAATTTTTAAAGATTTTCTTCAAATTCCTTACTTAACTGGTCTAATATTTTTAAATGCTTAGGTTTTGAAATACTACTAATAACAACACAAAATGTTTTTATACAGAACTGGCTGCGACTTAACAGAATGTCAACCTCCTCTAAGTGTGTCAATAATGGAGAACTCTGGAGAAAAACATAGATGTGTCCAATAGGAATTAATAAGAATCACAAAAATTTGTAACCAGCAGGACCAAATGATTTGATTCACATTCAGCCCTAATTTCTATCCTATTTGTCTGAAATGCCTCCTGTCAAATGGGTATTTATATTATTCTTAAAGTCATTAAAGAAAGAAGCATGTAAATTTTTTGGTAACTTATCCCAGTTCACCAAAACCTGGAAACCTATTTTTGGAGGAATTTTTTTCTTATATATTTACCTGTATCATACTTCCTACATTTCCTCTTACATACATTTTCAGAACATTAAAGGTAGTTCTTTACCAGACAATATATTAACTCTTCATATATGTAAAACTACTAAATTAAAAATTATGAATTTAGCCTCAGCATTTCTTTTCATATTCAATTATCCGAATTCCTTTAATATTTTCTCAAGGGCCTTTTTTCTAGACCTTTTCTCATATTCTCTAAACTGCACATTTGCCAGATCTTCCAAACTGCAAAACTTAGTATATCCTACAAATAGATGCAATGTGAGAAAACAGGCCAGTTTTGGGGTGAAAACATGCCCCTGGAGAAGCAGGTCAAAAAGGAATCAATGATACGCTGTATGGAGTGGGAACTATTGAAAGCAGTCAAGTACTTATTCAATCATTCTTAATATAAGTGCAAGGCTAGAAGAAATACACTGTGTAAAATGAGATAAAATAGGCTTGCTTTTGTGTTGCTTCCCCCCTTCTTTATAACCTATTATCAAAGTCCTCTCAGAAGAACCCAGTAACAAATTATTAGATTTTGCTCTACAACAACAGTTCTCAAGCTGCCTCAACACTCTCCAAAGTGTTCTCTCAGTCTGATGAGGGATTTTTACCTGAATGGCACTTCTTCCTGTGGAACATCAACATAGTAACGAATAAAAAATCTCTCAGAATCTTCTCGCTCACCATCAGTAACAACGCTGCCATTAAGTTTGGAAACTGACGGCAATCTACAAGTCAAAACCGGAATAAAGACATTATAAAATACTAAAAATATTTAGATTTCTAAATTAAAAAAAAAAATCAGTGGTTTGAGGCCTAGTGTTGTTCTCTTAAAAAGATATATTTGATATAGTAGCTATGCTTATGTACAATTACTGGTATGAACTAAAGTGGTATAAAATAAAAGAATCAATAAAATTAAAGTTTTGTTTTTGGATATGATGCAGACCTTTTATAATCATACCTTACCATTTAAACTAAGATTCTAGACCAGCAATGTCCAACTTAAATATTATGCAAGCTATAAATATTTTAATTTTAAAATTTCTAATAGCCCATTTTAAAAAGTAAAAATGAAACAGGTGAAATTAATTTTAATAATTTATTTTAAAGGGGGCAGGGAAACTAGATTAATGGAAATGGAACAACCAGAATGGAAATGTTCATGAGAATGTTCATGCATTGTTAAGAAGGTAACCAACAGCACTGAACAACTTGTACGGAAGTTGTTAAATGGGAACCTAACATGCTGTGTAAACCTTCACCAAAAACAGAATAAAATGTGTGTGTATACATATATATATTTTAGTTAACCCAATATATACAGCATATAGTCATTTCAACAGGTAATCAATATTAAAAATAATTAATGAGATATTTTACATTCTTTTTTCATATAAAGTGTTTGAAATCTGGTGTACCCTTTGCACTTACAGCACATTTCAATTCAGACAAAACATATTTCAAGCGCCCCATAGCCACACATGGCTAGTGGCTACCATATTGGACAGCACAGGTCTAGAAAGAAGCCTGTACAATTTGGTAATATAGTTCAGGAATTAATATATTATATTTACAAAACAATTATATACTGAAACCAAAGTATAAGGCCTAGTGCAAGACTTATTCTTCTTGGAAGATAAGTACCTTGAAATTTACTGCTTCAGTGAGATATTAATGTGCATGTTAACAACTGCAAAGCATTAAGGATAGGCTAGGCATTAGTTGGTCAGAATGTCAATACCCTGTTTAAAGAACCACTCACTCTTCCTTTAGAGAACCTTAAAACTGACTGTTCTCCTTCCAAAACTACTATGTGTAGGATACAGAGAGAACAAATTATAGTCCCATGACCCTTTCCACCTTAGCCAACATCGTATTGCTGCTAAAGGCTCATACAAAAATAAACAGTAGATGAACATATGAGTAGTCTGCGGGAAGTAGAGTCTGAGACAGAAAGGCAGGGGGAGTCACAGGAAGAAGGTAACAGTAATGGTAGCCATATTTAAGTTAATCTACATTCAAGAAGAAAACACAGATGTTGTTCTCTTAAGTTTTACACTAATGAAATTGCCCAATTTATAAGTATCTACACTTTAAATGGAGTACCTGGGTGCTGCAAATGGTTAACGCACTCAGCTATAGCCAAAAGGTTGGAGGTTCGAGTACACCCAGTGGTTCCTCAAAAGAAAGGGCTGTTGATCTACTTCCGAAAAATCAGCCACTGAAAACCCCATGGAGCACAGTTCTACTCTGACACACACGAAGTCACTATGAATCAGAATCAACCCAATGGCAACTGGTTTCTTTTTTTTTTGGTTTATGTTAACAGAGAAAATAAGGAAAATTAAAATAGAACCAATTCCCTATTATGCGTACTTTTCCTCATGACTCAAAATAGGACTTCAAATATTCTAAGTATCAAAAAGTATAAAAACAGATGTGTGAAGAAATTTTTCAGTGGTCCTGAAAAGCTAATTCAATTTCACATTTTCTCATCACATTACATTCCGTTTCATCCAGGTTTGGAGCTACACAGCAGCTTCTTTAAGCACCATCTACTCAAGAGATGGATAAGCTCACGATGCCCTCCTCTCAGATAGTGCATTATCCCTTTAAGGAAACAATAAACCATTGCCGTGGAGTTGATTTCCACTCACAGCAACCCTATAGGACAGAGTGGAAATGTCCCATAGGGTTTCCAAAGCTGTAGTCTTTACAGAAGCAGATTGCCACATCTTTCTCCCAAGGAGAGGCTGGTGGGTTCAAATAGCCGACCTTTCGGTTAGCAGCAGAGCACTTAACCACTGCGGCACCAGGGCTCCTTAAGGAAACAATTCACCTCAAAACGAAAGCCGAAGAACTACTGACCTGGCTATCACCAACTTCCTTCGCTCCTCAGTGGTATATGGCTCCAGAAGAGGAATTCCTAATAACCTCACTTCTTCAAGTTTGGGGAATGAATTTAGTTTGTCAATGTCTTCCCAAGAATGCAAACCTAATTTGGGAAATAGTGTTTAAGTAAATCCAGAAAAGCACACAAATAAGAAGATAAACATACCAAAAAATTATTTCAATTAATAATTTCTAAAATGTTAAAATGATCTTATACTAAAGCTATAGAGCCTGAAAATTTTCTTTATCCAAGGAAAGAGTGGAATACAGTAGAATATCATAAAAACTTCCCTATAGTCTCTCCTATCCCTGTAATCCCAGTGGTAAAGGAGAGACAGTCTTGTTTCTCAACATCCACTCATTTACTTATTCTCTACCAAACTGCTTGCAAAAAGGGTCATTGGTGGTTTCAATATGCAGGATGTATTCCATGACCACATAATAAAAAAAAGTGATGACCAACTCATTTTATTCAACTACCCAATCACAATAATAATAATAATAATTATTGATCAGAGTTGATACTGCCATACTCAGATTTTTACCTGACAAATTCTAAAATGGGGCAGAGTCAATAAAAACAGAAACTAAATATCATCTCTTTTTCAACTTGTTCTCATTTTGGGGACAGGAGAAACCAATTCAAAATTATATTAAAAACAAACACAGAAAACCTGGACCTTTGAGTAAGGAGAACATGTAGCACATGAAGATTTTTTAGTCCTAAAATGAAACTCTCCCTATGATTTTGAGGAAATGTATAATCCAAGTCAATACCCGGCACTGGTAGGAAAAATATTTCTGTAATAATGAAGCTGGTCAATTTTACAACACATTAAATCCATTTCAGAGTACAATGGAGTCCCTTCCTATTTCTATCAACCTTCAACAAGGGAAAAGGCAGAGGAGCAATTTCTGAGGACTCTGGTGTATAACTATCCCAAGTCACAACCATCCTCTTCCCTTCAGAATGGTATTTCCGTCTAGGAGGAAGAAGAGAGTTAGCTCAAGAGGTATGGAATTATGAAACGAATAGCTTCCTTATGAAAAATGCTGGTTTTTAAAACTTATTTCCCATGCTTATAAACCCTATGGTGAATAAAGCTAAAGGTTATTTTTTTCAGCTGTAGGTTAGAGTTATTATTAGTTATGTAGCTGTTTTAAGAAATGTGCAAAAAATATTCATTCCTATGAAATCACAGAAAAGTAGAGTAAGCATCTGAAAAAGCACAGTAGGTTGGAATTCCACAACCTAAATCCAGATAAAATGTCTGTTCATTTTACAAAGTTTGTAGTTCTTTGTATTCTGCCTTTTACTATCTAATTCATCAGTTTCATTTCACTCCTTTCACAGCATAACCCCTTTAGTACATGAACTATATATGTGAATATAATGCTATGTCATTTAATATTTATCAGAGCATTTATGAAAATGCCTTAAATTTAGCCAATCAATAGGCATCTGCATATCACCAGTGAAAATTCATCCTATAAGAAGGTAGAGATATGACTGAAAGAAATACACTTTCATTTTATTTCATGCATAAACTTAGATTAATTTGCATGCAGAATGAGAACAAGCCTGTACTAACCTGACTTATGAAGGCTGATGGACCGTAGATTAGGAAATAACCTTGCCAGTGAATCACCAGGCTCCTCAATAGCATTTAAATGATTGTTGGCCAGGACAAGGGTATCCAGGGAAGGAAACATAACTCCTAACTTCCGTATTTCAGTCCAGTCTTGGAGGTTATTGTCTGTTATATGTAGTAGTTTAAGAGAATGACAGCAAATAGAAGGACAAGACACTGTTTCATAGTCATTAAGGCACAGGAAAAGCTCCTCCAAACTGCAGAGAAAAAAGGAAATATTTCATTGTTGAAAGCAGAAAGTTTCTATTTTGCACTTATTTTCATTCATTTAACAAATAAGTAACTGCCTACTATGTGTGAGTCTCTGCTAGTGTTGCAGAGGAAACAAAGATTTCTCCCTGGAGCTTAAAATACAGCTGGGAAGACAAAACAGGCCAATATCAAATTAATTTTGTGCTTAAATAATTAAGTGATAAATTAAGCAGTACTAAATGTAAGTACAGTAGTAATTCATATCAGATAAAATTGAAATTGAAGGCAGAATAATCAGGAAAGGATGTGTGGCCTTGAAGGAGGGGTGAACTTGCACAAGTGGAGAGGAGATGGAAGAAAATTCCAGAAACAACATGAACAAATGTTTAGAAACGGAAATAATAACTACTATTTATTAAATTCCTACCCTGTGCCAGGTGCTTTGTATATTTCACTTCTATTTCTGCAAGATAGATACAATTATTCCCATTTTGCAGACAAGGCAACTGAGCTCAAAGAGGTTAAGTAGCTTGCCAAAGGTCATATAGTTAGTAAATGGAACTGGGATTTAAAAGTTCATTCTATGCCATGCTGCATGATGCATGCAGTGAGGAAACCAGTCGTCTTAGAGTGAAAGTGAGAAACTAAGTTGGAATAAGTAAGGTGAGACCAGATTCTGAAGGGCTTCGATAATTTCCATTTTTAGATAGTAGAAAAAACCTACAACTTCATTTATTTCTTTAAATTACTCCCTTTGAACACTTACGTGCATATATAATGATAGATACAAACAACATATAGAAAGCATTTCTAAACTGACAAATGAAAATAAAATTTCTTGCTTAAATTATTGAAAAGAATCTAAAAATATCCATTTTCCTATCAGGCCAACTAGACACTTAATCATCTAAGTGTTAACATTTTTTAGAGATAAATATGCTTTTTTTCCTCTCAAAGAAAAGGGCTAATGGGGCAAAATTCTTAAATCAGGTAATCAGAAGATTAAAATGGAGAAAGGCTGGGTTGATCCAAAGTGATAAATACTTCTCAGGGATATCTTCTAGCCAAAGGATGACATATCCTATATCTTGGTGCTACTCAACACCCTGAACAGTATTCCAATGGAAATGCTATTAGATTACCCTAACATCATCATTCTAATTACTTCATTTTTCTAACCTCATTCTCCAATCAGTCTGCAGTTCTAGTATTTCTGAGATGAGAGATCAGCAGTAATGCTATTTAATAACACAGATGGCAATACAGCTCCCTCTCCATCACGGTATCTGGGCTTACTCTGGTAACTCCTGAAGTATCGTGTGGACTGTCTCCCAAGAAGCTTTGCTGTTGTTGAGGACAAGTTTGCGAACCCCAGAGAAGGACCCAGCACATGTTCTTTCTAAAACCGACAAATTCAGAGGGTTGGAACTCAGGTTTAGAAACTCCAACTGGGGAACATTTGACACAATTTTACTGACCTAAGGAGAAAAAAAGAAAAGACATCAGGCATAATCAGCTTTTAAACAGCAATCACACTCATGAAAGCCTAGGTGAGTGGGTCTCCAGGCAGAGAAATATTTACATTAGAGAGTCCTATACAGTGATGCGGCATAAGTAATTTCCACAAATCTTGGAAAATTATTTAATCTCTTCTATAAAATAATGGCATAACTGATAGTTAATTGTACAAAAGAAAGATTCCCTATGTTGCCTTTAGCAAATTTTCTGATTCTGCTCTACACGATGATGTTCTCTTTGATAAATGACGAAAAGATATTTTAGATGACATATTAGGCTACAACATCCTAAGGAGCTGAGATTGGGCCCTGTAATTCTCTTTGAATATCCTCCTTCCCCCATTCCCAGCACAATGTTAAGGTTTATTGAAGACCACAGGATAACAATTCATGTGCTCAAACCTCACTGTATAGTCATAATCACTTCAAAAACAGTTTCAGCTTGTTTCAAAGATGTATTAACTTTAAAATATTTTTACTTAAAAGCAAAGAGAATCCATAACTGCATAATGAAGGAGAAAACATGATCATCAATTTAATAATTTAGCTAGCAACTTATCAGGAAGGAAAAAGAAAGGAAATGAGCATTATAGACCTTTACTATTTGCTCTGCATAGTACTAGTCTTTTTGATATAGCTTATTCCATTAAGTTCTCAAAATAACTTGCAAGATAACACTACTTTCATTTTAATAAATGAGGAAACCTGAAGCTCAGAGGTGTTAAGTAATTTGACTAAATTATTCACAGTCAAAAAAGCCAAATCTGGAATTTAAAAATCAGAGCTACTGTTTTTTCCAGTATACCACAACTAGTAAATCATTCTGGAGCCCTGATGGCGCAGTGGTTAAGAGCTCGGCTGCTAACCAAAAGGTCAGCAGTTCAAATCCACCAGCCACTCCTTGGAAACCCTATGGGGCAGTTCTACTCTGTCATATAGGGTTGCTATAAGGTCGCTATGAGTTGGAATCGACTCAATGGCAACGGGTTTGGGTTTTCAGTAAATCATCCAAATCCCAGTTTCCTCATTTGCAAAACATGAAAAATAAAATAGGACCCATTTATTTTATAGGATTGCTGGTAGGAATAAATGAGATATACATGTAAAGCACTTAGTACAGTAATCGGTACATCTTTTAGAAATCTGTTTCCTTACTTCACCCCAAAAGATAGGAAACTCTTATGAAAGCAGGGACAGTACTTACCTAGTTCACTACTGCATAGCGGGCACTTAATATTTATTGAATCAGTTAATGGCACAAAATCATTCAGTACGTGCTAATTATTATTAATATGATTAGTCAGGAGCCCTGGTGGCACAGTGGTTAAAACACCTGGCTGCTAACTGAAAGGTCAGTTGTTAGAACTCACCAGACACTCTGCAGGAGAAAGATGTGGCAGTCTGCTTCCATAAAGATTTACAGCCTTAGAAACCCGACCGAGCAGTTCGACTTTGTCCTACAGGGTCACTATCAGTTGGAATCGACTTGACGGCAATGGGTTTGGTTTTCTGGTTATAGTAAGGAACTAATATCTCAACCCTGACTATACACCAGAATCACTGGTAGAACTTTAAAAATAAACTGACTGCCAGGCTCCACCATACAGGATTGAATGAGAAGCTTCACAGGTGGGACAACCTTCAGGGTTGGAACCCAGGTATATGTTTCTTTTCAGAACTCCATAGGTAGTGCCAAAGGACTACCAGAGTTGAGAAATAACAGGTAGAAAGAAAAAGCAATCAGTACTTGCAATCAGATCTACTGTGTAATGTCCAGTTCAGGAGCTTTAAAATCAGTGAGAAGTCAATTAATTCCAAGAAGGCTCAGAGAAGTAGGTCAGAAGGAATGGTCCTTACGCTATTTCATCGATTCCACAGACTTGCCCTTTGAAGTGGGTGTCATTTTCATCCTCATCGTACAAATGAAGAAGTGAACTATCTTTTAGAGAAAAAGCACTAGGCTTCAGCTTAAAATGTTCTTCTAGTACCAGTAAGGAATTTATACCAGTCTGCACATATTCTCTTGTGTGATCTCTTTTGTGATCAAATGGTAACACACACTCATATTCTCTTGTGTGATCTCTTTTGTGATCAAATGGTAACACACACTGTGAGACAGACGGCTAGGACTGGGAGTTCGTCTGTGGCCACAAAACAATGAAATTCCCCACACAAGGACCAATCCCACACTGCATTCTGCTATTTGAATACTAATGATATGAAGGACATTCATACAGAAGATGATGGCCAGCTATACCTCACCTCTTTGAAGGACAAAAAAAGATGAAGAGGAACTGAGCTCTAAATAAAGCATAAAGAATAACTAATTATACAACCTCAGTCAAATAAAAACAAACTATAAACCTATGGCTAACCACAACTCTCCATATTTTATTTTTATAATAAAGAAGAAAATAATTTTAAAAAGTGATAATTTAAGGGTTTTTAAAGCAATTTCTGGGTGATTTCTTAAGGTTAGCAGATACTTAATATAATCTCCACTACTGTATAATGAGAATAAAGATTTAGAATAATGACTTATTAGTCCTGAATACCCTAAAAAGATAAACTTGGACTACAGTCTAGTAAGTCAAGCAGGAAAAAATAACATACGTTATAAACAAATAAACATTTTCTTTAAAGGCCTGAAATGGAAGAGATTTTTTGGGTAACTGAATTTATGATAAAATTCAGGAAAATATAATACTCATTACACAATATTATAGTAAATTTACTTACAGTGGAAAGATCTGTAAGGCTGACAAACATTCCATGAGTTTCTAGGGCAGTATATATACGTACTTAAATACGCATTTTGTGTGTTTATATGTGTTTTAGGTGAAAGTTTACAGTGCAAATTAGTTTTTCATTCAAAAATTTATACACAAATTGTTTTGTGACACTGGTTGAAATCTCCTGCAATGGGTCAGCACTCTCCCTCTTTCCCTTTCTACCCCAGGTTCCCCTTGTCCATTTGTCCAGTTTTCCTGTCCCTTCTTGCCTTCTGGTCTTTGCTTTTGGGCAGGTGTTGCCCATTTAGTCACATATACTTGATTGAATGAAGTAGCACATTCCTCATGTGCGTTATTATTTGTTTTACAGGCCTATCTAATCTTTGGCTAAAAGGTGGACATTGGGAGTGGCTTCAGTTCTGAGTTATCAGGGTGTCTGGGGGCCAGAGTCTCAGGATTCCTCCAGCCTCTGTCAGACTAGTAAGTCTGGTCTTTTTTTGTGAATTTGAATTTTGTTCTACATTTTTCTCCCACTCTGTCCAGGACCCTCTATTGGATCCCTGTCAGAGGGGTCAGTGGTGGTAGCCCTACACTATCTAGTTCTTCTGGGCTTGGGCTGGTGGAAGCTGTGGTTCATGTAGTCCATTAGTCCTCTGGACTAATATTTTCCTCATGTCTTTGTTTATCTTCATTCTCCTTTGCTAAGAACATGATGGGACCAATAGACGTATCTTAGATGGCCATTCGCAAGGTTTTAAGACCCCAGATACTACTCACCAAAGTAGGATGTAGAACAATTTATGAACTATGTTATGCCAATTGACCTAGATGTCCCCTGAGACCATAGTCCCCAACACTCAGTAGGGCAGTATATTGACTTCCCCCTTTTGTTTTAAATTCGAAAAATAAAAATGGCTTCTCTAGCTGGAATGATTTGCGTATGCACATATGCAGAAACATGGAAGTGAACTTAGATCACTTTTTAGGTCTCCACAACTCTATGATTTAATAGGCGACCCTCTACTCTAGCTTTTAAAAAAGGAAGAAACTAAAGTTTTAACAAAAATAGGGAAAGGGTTTTAAGATAACAATCTGTAATTTATACCCAAGCTATTTGGTAGCTCACCTGAGTGGCTAATTCCTCTCTCCTTTCAACTACTTGGTTTAACTCCCTTTATAAAATAGTTTTGATAAGGAAGAGAGGAAAAAAGGAGATACCTTAGGAAAGGTCAGACAAAAATCTACCTAGTTGAAAATTCAAGTCAAAAGCTAAAGAAATGCATTTTTCTTATGCATGCTGTTGTTATAAGGTGCCGTCAAGTCAGTTCAGACTCACAGAGACCCTAGGTACAACAGAACGAAACATTGGCCGGTACTGCACCATCCTCACAATCTACGTTTGAACCCATTGTTGCAGCCACTGTGTCAGTCCATCTCATTGTGGGTTTTCCTCTTTTTCACTGACCCTCTACCTTACCAAGCCTGATGTCCTTCTCCAAGGACTGGTCCCTACTGATAACATGTCCCAAATACACGAGACAAAGTCTTGCCATCCTCGCTTCCAAGGAGCACTCTGGCTGTACTTTTTCCAACACGGATTTGTTCGTTCTTCTGGAAGTTCATGGTATATTCAATATTCTTCACCAACACCATAATTCAAAGGGATCAATTCTTCTTCGATCTTCCTTATTCATTGTCCAGCTTTCACATGCATATGAGGTGACTGAAAACACCATGGCTTGGGTCAGGTGCACCTTAGAACTCATTTTATGCATAGGTGCCCAGTTTTAGAAGGATAAAGATAAATCTTTGCCTCTCCCTAAATTATTATAACACTTCTCATCCATATTATCTTCGTTTCTGGATATGTGGTAGCCAGTAGTTTAAACTGCAAAAGAAGTTACTCACAACTCATAACATTAGTGACCATTAAAAAACTATAAAGAACAAACTTTTATTTTGCTGCACATTGCTATGTCAAATACTGGCTGAAATAAACTTAGTTGATAGCCAGGAATTAATGATCTTTTTGGTAATCAGAGATATGGGTTGTAATAAGATTGAAATTAGGGCTTCAAACCGGTTTGTTCCGGTTCAAACCTCTGCTGAAAATTTGCATTTCTTTTTTTTCTTTAATGTTATTGTTTTTTTAGGTGAAAGTTTACAGAGCACATTAGTTTTTCCATTCAAAAATGTATACACAAATTGTTGTGTGACACTGGTTGCAATCCCCACATATTCCACCTTTCCATTCTGGGTTCTCAGTGTCCATTCATCCAGTTTTCCTATCCCTTCCCGCCTTCTTGTCTTTGCTTTTGGGTACTGTTGCCCAGTTGGTCTCGTACACTTGATTGAAATAAGAAGCACATTCCTCTCACGTCCTATTGTTTGTTTTATATGCCTGTCTAATTTTTATATAAAAGGTGGACTTCAGGAGTAGCTTCAGTTCTGAGTTAGCAGGGTGTCCTGGGCAATGCTAACGCTGCTAGTTAGGGACCAATTCTGAGAACCACTACCAGAGCAGTTGTTCTCAAAATTTATTATACATAAGAATCACCTGAGGCTCTTGTTAAAATGTAGATTCTGATTCAATATATCTGGGGTGGAAATGCAACTTCTCAGCAGGGTTCGAACCAGAATGAACCAGTTCAAAGCCCTGGTTGAAATGTCATGTTTTAAAACTGTGATCTATGAGGCGTTTGTAGCCTGGCAAAGAGTTCAATCAATCCTAAAAAAAGCAATATTCATTGCTGTCAGTATTTCCCCCATCTCTTTGTGCTCTAATACATACTCTAGAAGATTGAATCAACTACCATTAAGAATAAGGAGGGAATATAAAGGAACGATACAAACAAAAATAATTGGAAAATGGAAACCTGAAGAATAGCAGCAATAAATGTTTACCTGAAAACAGACTATAAAGCATATATAGGAACATGGAAAGTGGGTGTAAAAAGAGTCCAGATAAATGGCTATATACATCAATTAGGCTTCAGAAATATTTACTGCAGACCTTCTATACAAAGGGACAGCTGAATAATCTAATGTAAACTCTGTGTACTGATCCATATTTACATAAATCTTCCTTCTAAGGTAGCAACTACATCACTGTTAAACTGTTCCCACCAATTAGCAAAAGTTTATGTTCATTTTCAAAGCATGGGTGCAAAACCTATGCAAAATCTTATACTCCCAAAGAAACACATTTAGGGGAGTGAGCATGTAAACATAAGAGCTGAAATGATTCAGAGGAAGATTTGGTTGGACTTGTCACCCAAGCAGGTCACAAATCTCACCAGAGGTTTCAGGAGCAGGACTATCATGAGTACCATGGAGGAAGAAAATTAATGAGTTAGTTCTTTTCTGCATTTGTGGACAGAGCATGCATGTCAATTAAGTGTCTCAAAGGACCACAAAGGTACAGGCTGTAATTTGTTAGACAGTGGACTGTAGTAGTTGTTTAGAGAAGTCAAATAAATAAATAAAATATGTACAAATAGAAGTTCTTTCTTAGAACAGCCCTATAAATCTGCATATATTAACAAGTCACTTAGAAGTAGGTGACATGTATCTCAAAGAATTCTGGGTAACATCTTAATAAAAGCAGGAAATAGAACCTAGAGTACAGTTACCAGATTAAACAAGACTATGAAATGGATAAATATAAGCTGAAGAAAACTACGTTATAGATAGATTTTTCTTCAGTAAGAAAGCTGTGTTAAAATTTGTATACCACTGAATATCTACAAAGTGCTTCAATGATTAATTTTATCAGCAGCCCTGTCTTATGGATGAGTAAAAGTGAAGCACCAAATGATTAAGTGAATTGCTCGAGATCACAGGAAAAGTTGGAGCAAGTGGCCTTGATCAGTCCTTAAGATATAATCGTTTATTCATTAATGTATTCAACAAATATTTGAGTGCCTACTATGATGGGTGATGGTGATAAAAAGACAAAAATCTCAATTTTGAATAAGCTCACAGTCTAGTAGGAAAACTATCAAGTAAACAAGTGATTACAATACATTAAGATAAATCCTTCTCATAGCAGTATGGTAGGTACTCCAGGTTAATCTGATTCTGCTGAGTGAGAGCCAGGGAAAGTTTCACAGAGCAATAGCCACTTGGGTCAAGTCTTGAAGGATGAATAGAAGTGACCAGGCCACCAAGAGGCAAAGAAGAGCTATGGATTCAGAATGAATAGCATGTTTATTCTGAGTAAAAGCATATGGCTAAACATAGAGATAAAACTCTAGAAATAGCAAGGGCCCATATGATGAAGGGACGTTCTTAGAGTTTAGGCCTTAATTCTAGGCAATGAATAGCAAATGCAGGACTTCAAGCAGGAGAGTGTCATAATCACTTTCCACTTATTAAAAAGAGTTTGGTAACACTGTGGAAGATTGCTTAGAGGAAGCAGAATAAACCTAGAGGCAGGAAAACCCATTGGGAAACTTTTTTAATAGTCTAAGCAAGAAACAGAAGCTCTGGTGGTGCAGTGGTTAAGAGCTCGGCTGCTAATCGAAAGGTCGGCAGTTCTAATCCACCAGCCACTCCTTTGAAACCCTATGGGGCAGTTCTACTCTGTCCTAAGGGTCCCTATAAGTCGGAATCGACTCAACGGTAACGGGTTTGGTTTTAAGCAAGAAATAAGAGTCAAAATTAAAGCAGGAGAATGAACCAAGTAGGAAGAACTATTTTTCCCTTATTTTTAAGGGTATCTTCTCTCAGCTAATGTTATAATCAAGTAGGTAATGTCATAATAAAGAATGCTGTTATTTGTGTATTTGTTTTAGAGTTACACTGAAGTCAAAAGACATTATTTGTATCAAATCACCACAGGGACTTAATAATATAAGAAAAAGTTCTAAAATATTCAGAATAAATTTCAGTAGTCAGAATGTATTTTTATAATCTTAGTTTTAATCTCAAGCAATTTTATGTTGATTTATAGTAATAAATATTGAGGTAGTAGTACAGAACGAACATAGAATATATAAACTAGTGAAAAAGTATAGAATTTAACGCATCATTAATCATTAATTAATCATTGATGCCTGGAATAAAGTTCCTCAGTGCTTTTTTACACTGATGAAAAACAAACCAGCAATAACAAAGCTAGTCTAAAAATCACCAGAGACAAAGCTGAAGCAGTCAGTTATTTATCTTAAGACATACAGACAAGAATCTCAAATGAGAACCAGAAGTCAGCAGAATACATAACAACATAAACAATAATACAGTGGTTATTGTTTATTTCACCAAAACACAGCAATATAAAAACTTTACCTCATGCCAGTCTTTGAGTTTGTTGTCAGAAAGATCTAGTTCTGATACGTGAGCACAGAAGGCAGCAATTTCTTTTTCATCTCCTGCACAGGTTATTCCACAGCTGTTCAATACGAGTACACTTGGGAGGTTGAGGCGATCTGAATCACAGGGGAAACAAGATATTTTTATGTCAGCCTAATTCTTGTCTACATACGTTCAGCCTCCAGGAATCAAGAAACAAAAATGAAACTGCACAAAATTACACAAGGACATGAAAATTTCAGGATATAACAGGATCCAAGAGTACTGACTTCTAAGGGAAGACAGCCAAATATGGCCCCAGGGAGATCAGAAGCACTGGACCAGTACCACCCTTGTCTTAGTCATCTAATGCTGCTATAACAGAAATACCACAAATGGATGGCTTTAACAAAGAGAAATGTATTCTCTCACAGTCTAGGAGCCGGCTCCAGGGGAAGGCTTTCTCTGCTGGCTCTGGAGGAAGTTCCTTGTCATCAGCCTACCCTTGGTCTGGGAGCATCTCAGTGCAGGAACCTCAGGTCGAAAGGACGTGCTCTGTTCCTGGTGCTGCTTTCTTGGTGGTATGAGGTCCCCCTATCTCTCTGCTTGCTTCTCTCTTTTATATTTCAAAAGAGATTGGCTTAAGACACTACCTAATCTTGTAGATCTCATTAACATAACTGCTGCTAATGCTAATCCATCTCATTATATCAAAGTGATAGGATTTACAATGCATAGGGAAATCATATCAGATGACAAAATGGTAGATAATCATACAATACTGGGAATCATGACCCAGCCAAGTTGACAGATATTTTTGGGGGACACAATTCAATACATGATACACCCCAAAGTCTTTCAGGGTTTATCTCCCAGCAGGACTGTTTATCACAATTACTAACAACACAGCCATCATCTCAACACAAGATTACATTATCATCTGAACGTTGTCATCTGAACATTAGACTCATGCTAATTCATGTCTGGATTACTACTGCCTTCTTGCTGGCCTCAATTCTTCCTTTTTTTAAATTTAGTTCAAAAGTATCACTCTGGATATCTCTTTTCTTTCTGATGCTTATCTTCACCTTTTGCTGTCATTGAAAATTATCACAGACCATTAGAGTCTATCTGCTAAACTATTTCTGTCCTTCCAGTTCATATCATTCAAGAAATCTTCCTTACTTAAGTGGATCCCTTAAAAAATCTACATCTCTTTTTCTCATAATCGTCCATCAATCATCCCTATTTCATATCCAAGTAGAATTTGTCCTTATGAAAATTAGCTTCTTTTTAAATATAACTGTAATGGGAGAAAATGAAAGTATTTCAGAGTCTTAAACTGTTCAATGAACTTGGTCAAAGTGAGGTAACAACTCTGACTACTGGCGGGTCCAAAAACACATGTGCCAAAAAAATCACTGTTACTATCTCCAATAAAAAGGATAAGCATGAGAATTCAACCACTCTTTTCCTATTTGGCATAAGACAAGGGTTTATGAAGGTAATAATTTATTAATTTATTTATTAATGGAGGCTCCAAATTATATGGTTTTTCACCTTGGTATATTTCAGTTATCAAATTTCTCGGAATGGGAACAGATCCTAAAAAACAAATTACCATGAAAGAAGTCCACCCCTCCCTGCCATTCCAGTTTACCCAGAGAGAAGATAGCTGTACTGAGAAACAACAAACACTCAGTAACCTTTGGACTTAGGAACTAAAACTTTGATTTGATATTAATCCCACATAATGACAAACAACTACTTCCAAGGACTTTTACCTGCAACACTAAACTAAAAGGCAAGCAAAAAACACCCTTCACATTTCTAGTTGTAGATCTTTGCTCATATCACAGTCTCTCTCCTAGAATGCCTTTGTCACCTCTCTAGCCAAATTCTACTTATTCATGAGGGGCTAGTTCAGATCTCACAGTTCTGAAGCCTTTCCTGATCCTATTAATCAACTCTCTCCTTCATTTCTTTCCCAGACTCTGTTCCATTCATGTGGCTCAATATAAACTACTTGGTGTCGTATCTTTGTAAATGTGAATATCTTGCAATCCAATTAGGCTGTAAGGCCCTTGAGGGCACAGGTCAGGCTCGTACTGCTTTATACCCTCCAAGTTTCTTGAAAGGAAAGACATTGAAAATATTATCACTCAAATATTATTGTTACCTTATGAGTGCACCTAAAATGCCTTTTAACCAATCTGAAGGAAAACAAGTCCTGCCAGGTTCTTAAAACAACTGAAATCATAACAAGAGGGAAAGACTATTCGGGAAATCGTTTAAAATAAAGGAAATCACTGCAAACAAGGCAACATTTTGATTTAACCTCTTACGTGTTGTAGTTACTGTCTTGTCCATTTCGACTCATAATGAGCCCATGTGTGGAAAGCAGAACTGCTCCACAGGATTTTTAAGGCTCTCACCTTTCAGAAGCAGATCACCAGGTCTCTCTTCCGCGGCATCTCTCACTGGGTCCGAACCACCAATCTTTCAGCTAGTAGTCGAGTGCTTAACCATTTGTGCCACCCAGGGACTCCTACTGCATAAGTAAGCTCCAGTAAATAAATGTTGTTGGTCCCATCTTTCTTACCTTTCATAGGGGAGCCCTGAGGTGTGGCTGGGACATGGACTCCCATACCAGGACCACGGCGGTAAGGAAAGTTCTCAGGACTGTATTTTTCACATAATACTTGCATAAAACTTCTCCCAGTAGGTTGAGCCATCTTTCTTTCCTAAAATCCTGCAAGAAACCAAGAAATCATCACAATTACTTATTTACTCATATAAGAAATATTTCTTGAGAACCAATTACTTACAAGGCACTAGTTTGCGCAATGCAAACATGCAAGACACGGCCACTGCTCCCAGGAACTTATATTGTGGTGAGACCTTAAACGATTTTGGAAGCTAAATATGCAGACAAATGACGACAATACAGTGTAGCACATGACAGTTGCTATACAGAAGAAAAGTGCTATAAAATTTAGAAGGGGAAGAGATCACTTCCACTCATGAATAATATGAAGACTTTTGGCTGGTTCACAGGGCTCGTGGTAAATAATCAGAAAAAGCACTTAAAATGAGATACAAACTGAGCATATCAATCTAAATAGTTTGAACTGAATCCTTTGAGCAAGTCACATACATTTATTAGAGTTTCTAAACAAACAAATAACATTAAAGCTGATGTTTTATAAAGATTACACTGGCAGATTTACATAGATGGACAGGACATGAAGAGACTAGAACTGGGTAACTGAGAGAATTGTAGTATCATTAACAACAATAAAAGTAAAAATGAAAAGAAAGAAGAAAGAATTGGGGCAAAAAATCCACAGGAATTGGGTAGAAAGGTCAGTAACATAGGTGGTTTCAGACAATCTACTTTTAATCATTTTTTTCCAGCGAACACAAGTGCAGAAAGCACACTGAGAAATTAAAATTATTGTTTAATAAGCTACTTTTAAAAAGACATTCCCTCTTTCCTACATGCACACTATTCTTGTTCCTCTTTCAAGAGCAATCAAGTTAACCATTCCACTGATTAAAAACCAGTTGTTGTCAACTCAACTCTGACTCATGACGATCCCATGTGTGTTGGAGTAGAACTGTGCTCCACAGGGTTTTCTTTTTTTTTTTGGAAAACTATTTGGCAGTTTCTTCTTTTTTTTTATTGTTGTGCTTTAAGTTAAAGTTTAATACTAAAATTTATACATACATTGCTATGTGACCCTAGTTTCTCTCCCTATACTGTGACAGCACACTCCTCCTTTCCACTCCGGATTTCCCGTGTCCATTCAACCAGCTCCTGTCCCTTTCTGCTTTCTCATCTCACCTCTGGACAGGAGCTGCCCATTTAGTCTCATGTATCTACTTGAGCTAAGAAGCACTCTCTTCACGAATATCATTTAATGTCCCATAGTCCAGTCTAATCTTTGTCTGAAGAGTTGGCCTTGGGAATGGTTTTAGTTTTGGAATAACAGAAAGCCTGGGTGCCATGTCTTCTAGGGTCCCTCCAGTCTCAATCAAACCATTAAGTCTGGTCTTTTTACTAGAATTTGAGTTCTGCACTCTACTTTTCTCCTGCTCCATCAAGGACTCTCTGTTGTATTCTCTGTCAGGGCAGTCATTGGTGGTAGCTGGGCACCATCTAGTTCCTCTGGTCTCAGGCTGATGTCTCTGGTTTATGTGGCCCTTTCCGTCTCTTGGGCTAATACTTTCCTGGTGTCTTTGGTGTTCACTCTCCTTTGCTCCAGGTGGGTTGGGACCAATTGATGCATCTCAGATGGCCACTCACTAGCTTTTAAGATCACAGAACCACTCAACCAAGTGGGATGCAGAACATTTTCTTAAAAAACTTTGTTATGCCAATTGACCTAGATGTCCCCTGAAACCATGGTCCCCCAGACCCCCGCCCCTGCTACTCTATCCCTCAAAGTGTTTGGTTGCATTCAGGAAACTTCTTAGCTTTGGTTTAGTTCAGTTATGCTGACTTCCCTTGTAGTGTGTGTTGTCCTTCCCTTCACCTAAGATAATTCTTGTCTACTATCTAGCTAGTGAATACCCCTCTCTCCCTTCCCATGCTCGTAACCATCAACGAATGTTTTCTTCTGTGTTTAAACCTTTTCTTGAGTTCTTATAATAGTGGTCTTATATAATATTTGTCCTTCTGTGACTAACTAAATTCACTCAGCATTATGCCTTCCAGATTCCTCCACGGTATGTTTCAAGGATTCATTGTTCTTTATCATTGCATAGTATTCTGCTGAGTGAATATATCATAATTTGTTTATCCATTTGTCCACTGATTGGCACCTAAGTTGTCTTCATCTTTTTGCTATTGTGAACAGTGCTGCAATGAACATGGGTGTGCATATATCTATTCGTCTGATGGCTCTTGTTTTTCTAGGATATATCCCAAGGAGTGAGATTACTGGTTCCTATGGTACTTCTATTTCTAGCTTTCTAAGGAAACACCAAATCAATTTCCAAAATAGCTATACCATTTTACATTCCCACCAATAGTGTATAAGTGTTCCAGTCTCTCCACAACCTCTCCAACATTCATTATTTTGTGTTTTTTGGATTAATACTAGCCTTGTTGGGGTGATATTGTATTTCATTATAGTTTTGATTTGCATGTCTCTAACGGCTCACAATCGTAAGCATTTCCTCGTGTGTCTGTTAGCCACCTGAATATCTTCTTTGGTGAAGTGCCTGTTCATATCCTTTGCCCATTTTTTAATTGGATTGTCGTTTTGTTGTTTTTGAGGTTTTGCAGTATCTTGTAGATTTTAGAGATTAGATGCTGATCAGATTTCTCATAGCCAAAAATTTTTTTCCCAGTCTGTAGGCTTGTCTTTTGACTCTTTTGGTGAAGTCTTTTTGATGAGCATAAGTGTTTGATTTTTAGGAGCTCCCAGTTATCTAGTCTCTCTTCTGGTGCTTGTGCATTGTTACTTATGGTTTGTATTCTGTTTATGCCATGTATTAGGGCTCCTAGCACAGTCCCTATTTTTTCTTCCATCATCTTTATCATTTTTGATTTTATATTTACATCTTTCATCCATTTTGAGTTAGTTTTTGTGCATGGTGTGAGGTATGGGCCTTGTTTCAGTTTTTTGCAGATGGATAGCCAGTTACGCCGGCACTATTTGTTAAAGAGACTGTCTTTTCTCTAATTAACAGACTATGGGCCTTTGTCAAGTATCAGCTGCTCATAGGTAGATGAATGTATGTCTGGATTCTCAATTCTGTTCCATTGGTCTATGTATCTGTTGTTGTACCAGTACCAGGCTGTCTTGACTACCATGGCAGTATAAAAGGTTCTAAACTCAGGTAGCGTGAGGCCTCGCACTTTGTTCTTCTTCTTGAGTAACTTTATCCGGGGCATCTTCTTTTTCCATATGAAGTTGGTGATTTGTTTCTCCATCGCATTAAAAAAATGTTGTTGGAATGTGGATCAGGATTGCATTGTATCTGTAGATCGCTTTGGGTAGAAATGACATTTTCACAATGTTGAGTCTTTCTATCCATGTGCGAAGTTATGTTTTTCCACTTATGCAGGTCTCTTGGTTTCTTGCAGTAGTGTCTTGTAGTTTTCATTTTATAGGTCTTTTATGTCTGTAGTTAGATTTATTCCTAAGTATTTTATCTTCTGGGGGACTCCTGTAAATGGTATTGATTTGGTGATTTTCTTTTCAAAGTTCTCTTTGTTGCTGTAGAGGAATCCAACTGATATTTGTATGTTTATCTTGTATCCTGATACTTTGCTGAAATCTTCTATTAGTTCCAGTAGTCTTCTTGTGGATTCTTTGGCGTTTTCTGTGTATAAGATCATATCATCTGCAAATAGAGATACTTTGACTTCTTCCTTACCAATTTGAAGGCCCTTTCTTTCTTTTTCTAACCTAACTGCTCTGGCTAGGACCTCTAGCACTATGATGAATAAGAGTGGTGATAAAGGGCATCCCTGTCTGGTTCCTGTTCTCAAGAGGAATGCTTTCAAACTCTCTCCATTTAGGATGATGTTGGCTGTTGGTTTTGTATAAATGCCTTTAACTAATTTGAGGGATTTCCCTACTATTCCTATTTTGCTGAGAGTTTTTATCATGAATGGGTGTTGGACTTTGTCAAATGCCTTTTCTGCATCGATTGATAAGATCACATGGTTCTTGTCTTTTTTCTGAATTTGTGATGGATTACATTGATTGTTTTTCTAATGATGAACCATCCCTGCATATCTGGTATAAACCCCACTTGATCATGGTGAATTATTTTTTTGTTATGTTGTTTTATTCTATTGGCTACAATTTTGTTGAGGATTTTTGTGTCAATGTTCATGAGGGATATTAGTCTGTAATTTTCTTTTTTTGTGGTGTCTTTACCTGGTTTTAGAATCAGGGTTATGCTGGCTTCACAGAATGAGTTTGGGAGTATGCTATCGTCTTCTATACTCTGAAATATCTTTAGTAGTAGTGGTGTTAACTCTTCTCTGAAAGTTTGGGAGAATTCTCCAGTGAAACCATCTGGGCCAGGGCTTTTTTTTGTTGGGAGTTTTTTAATTACCTTTTCAATCTCCTCTTTCATTATGAGTTTATTTAGTGTTTCTACCTCTGTTTGTGTTAGTTTAGGTAGGTAGTGAGTTTCTAGGAATTTGTCCACTTCCTCTAGTTTTCAAGTTTGTTAGAGTACAATTTTTCAGAGTATTCTGTTATGATTCTTTTAATTTCAGTTGAGTCTGTTGTAATATCACCCACCTCATTTCTTATACGGGTTATTTGCTTCCTCTCCTGTTTTTCTTTTGTCAGTCTGGCTAATAGTTTATCAATTTTGTTGATCTTTTCAAAGAACCAGCTTTTGGTCTTGTTAACTCTTTCAAGTGTTTTTCTATTCTCTACTTCATTTAATTCTGCTCTAATTCTTATTATTTCCTTTCTTCTGGCGCCTGAGGGCTTCTTTTGCTGCTCTCTTTCTACTTGTTCAAGTTGTAGGATTAATGTTTTGATTTTCACCCTTTCTTCTTTTTTGATGTGTGCATTTATTGCTATAAACTGACCTCTGAGCACTGTTTTTGCTGTGTCCCAAAGGTTCTTGTAGGATGTGTTTTAATTCTTGCTTGATTCTATAAATTTCTTTATTCCATCCTTAATTTCTTCTATAACTCAGTAGTTTTTGAGCAAGGTGTTGTTCAGTTTCCATGTGTTTGATTTTTTTCCTTGCTTTTTCTGTTATTGATTTCTACTTTTATGGCTTTATGGTCAGAAAAGATGTTTTGTAGTATTTCCATGCTTTGGATTCTGTTAAGGGTTGCTTTATGGCCTAATATGTGGTCTATTCTGGAGAATGTTCCATGTGCATTGGAAAACAAAGTATACTTGGCTACTGCTGGGTGGAGTGTTCACTATATGTCCATGAGATCAAGTTGGTTGATTGTGGCATTTAGATCCTCCATGTCTTTACTGAGCTTCTTTCTGGATGTTCTGCCCTTCACCAAAAATGATGTGTCAAAGTCTCCTACTGTTACTGTGGAGCTGTCTCTTTTTCTTTTCAATGCTGTTAAAGTATTTTGGAGCCCTGTCATTGGGTGCATAAATATTATAGTTATGTCCTCCTGATGTATTGACCCTTTAATCATCATATAGTGTCCTCCCTTATCCTTTGTGGTGGATTTTACTTTAAAGTCTATTTTATCAGAGATTAATATTGCCACTCCTGCTCTTTTTTGAGTGTTGTTCGCTTGATATACTTTTTTCCATTCTTTGAGTTTTTGTTTGTGTCTTTAAGTCTAAAGTACATCTCTTGTAGGGAGCATATAGATGGATCATGTTTTTTTTATCCAATCTGCCACTCTCTATTGCTGCATTTAGTCCATTTACATTCAGTGTAATTACTGATAGGTATGAGTTTAGTGCTGTCATTTGGATGTCTTTTGTGTGTTGTTGACAGTTTCTTTGTACCACTTAATTTTCTATGCTGAGTCGTTTTTCTTTATGTATTTTCTTTTCATCTTTTTTCATTGTTGTTGATTTTATATTTGCTGAGTCTTTATATTTTTCATGTTTTTTATTTTGATGTGTAGGATTGTTAGTTTCCTCTGTGGTTACCTTAATATTTACCCCTATTTTTCTAAGTTTAAACCAGTTTTTTATTTATTTATATCACCTTGACTTCCTTTCCATATGAAAAATCTACGACTATTTTAGTCTTTTTTTTTTAAATGTTGTCATCTTTTACATATCGACATCTCTGTTTCCCTGTTTTCAGTGTTTTAGCTTTGATTTATTTTTGTGACTTCCCTATCTGGGTTGATATCTGGTTGTTCTGTCCTGTGTTCTAGTCTTGGGTTGTTATCTGATGTTATTATTGATTTTCTAACCAGAGGACTCGCTTTAGTATTTCTTCTAATTTTGGTTTGGTTTTTGCAAGTTCCCTAAACTTCTGTTTATCTGGAAATGCCCTAATTTCACCATATTTGAGAGACAGTTTTGTTAGATTATATAATTCTTGGCTGGCAATTTTTTTCCTTCAAGGCTTTATATATGTCATTCCATTGCCTTCTTGCCTGCATGGTTACTGCTGAGTAGTCCAAGCTTAGTCATAATTGACTCTCCTTTGTAGATGACTTTTCGTTTATCCCTAGCCACTCTTAAAATTCTCTATCTTTGGTTTTGGCAATTTTCATTATGTCTTGGTGACTTTCTTTTGGGATCTACCTTATGTGGGATTCAATGAGCATCTTAGATAGATACCTTCTCATCTTTCTTGATATCAGGGATGTTTTCTCCCAACAAATCTTCAACAATTCTCTGTGTATTTTCTGTTATCCCCCCGTTCTGGTACTCCAATCACTCAGAGGTTATTCCTCTTGATAGAGTCCCATATAATTCTTAGAGTTTCTTCATTTTTTAAAATTCTTTTATCTGATTTTTCCTCAAATAAGTTGGTGTCAAGTGCTTTATCTTCAATCTCACTAATTCTAACTTCTATTGTGTCAATTCTGCTCCTATGACTTTCTATTGATTTACCATAGGGTTTTCAGTGTTTTATTTTTCAGTAGATCACCAGGCCTTTCTTCTGAGGTGCCTCGGAGTGGAGCTGAACTCCAACCTTTCAGTTAGCAGTCGCATGCATTAACTACTGTACCACCTGGGACTCCATTCTGTTGATAGGAGAGTGTAATAGATGATAAGAGACTGCTATCTATCTGTCCCTCAAAATCCATTCTCCTTTTCTTCCACAGTAAAAGAATTTTAAACTGTAAACATGGCTACTTGTATTTAGGAATGGACATATGACTAAGTTCTAGATGATGGGATAGAAATGAAGTATTCTGTGGCACCTTCTGAGGATGATTCTTAAAAAAGTCAGAATGCGACTTTTGCCCCTTCTTTGTTTCTTCCTCAATTCTAGTGCCTCAAAAACAGATGCCATCTTGGACCACAAGCCCAAGGATCACACTCTAAGGACAGTGGAGCTAATTGCTGCAAGGGGCCTGGGTCCCTGAATACTTCATGGAGATGAGCTGCCATACTAGTGCTCTATCGCATATTTCTCAACTTTTCAGTGAGAGATAATCTTCTATTTTATTTAAGCTATAATTATTTTCCATCTTTCAGTTACTTACAATTGGACTGAATCCTAACAAATACAGAACAACATTTTTTTAAGTTCTGAGTTGGGGTAGTCTTCTCTAACCTCAGCTAAGGGTCCAAATATTCAGTAACTCCACCATCCTTTCACCACTCATGCATATGTTAAAACAGGTAATATTTTTAAACAACGTACTGACATCTGACAGCCTGCTAACCCATTACCTTGAGGGGATGGCCTGCTAACCCATTACCTTGAGGGGATGGCCTATGCTTTATATTAAATGTCAGTCAAAATATGTCATTGTTGTTGCGTACTGTCGAGTCAATTCTGACTCATAGTGACCCTATATGACAGAGTAGAACTGCCCCATAGGGTTTCCTAGGCTGAAATCTTTATGGGAGCAATCACCAGTTCTTTCCTCCCATGGAGCCACTGGTGGGTTTGAACCATAGGCAATTGTAATTAACCCCTGTAATTCTAACTATAAGATATCAAGCTATTTTATTCTACTGAGGTGATCAGAAAAGGGGAGATAGATAAAGAACACTCAAAGAACGGGTATCATGAAAAAAGGTATGCAACGAAAAACTACAGTGGTATATATGTGTAACCACAAGAGATCCCGTGCTGGCGAAGCAGCACAACTAAGGAAGACAGTGTCAGGAGCATCTAAATAGGAGCCTGAGATCCTGTAAGCCACGTTAAGGGGCTGAACTTTATCCTGTAGGCAACTGGAAGAAACAAAAAGGTTTTAAGGAAGGAAATACAACAATCAAATACTTTTAGAAAACTCACCCTCGGAATTATATGGTGAATAAATATGGGGTGAATAAGAATGAAGGAAGGTGGGGTCTTAAAAGCTTGCAAGTGGCCATCTAAGGCACAACAATCGGTCTCTATATCTGAAGCAACAGAGAAAGGAGGACAGTCAGGAACAGGAAGAGGAAATGGAATGTGTGACTAATTGCCTCATGAACTACTGCCTCCTTTGCCATGAGACTAGAAGAACTATATGGTGACCAGCTACCATTACTGAACATTTTGATCAAGGATTCTATAGAGGAATCCTGATCAAAAAGGGGAAAATGCAGAACAAAATTTCAAAGTCTCATGAACTTCAGACTTTCTGGAGCCATGAAGGCTAGATGAACCCCTGAAACTCCTGCCGAAATAATCTTTAAACCTTAAACCAAAATATCTCCTGAAGTCTTCTTAAAATCAAAGACATTTTAGTTTAGCTTAACTGGTAAAAAATGTCTGCCTTGAGCATTATGTTAGTTTAAGAACTACCTATACGGGATCAAACTGACAATAGCAACTCGAAAAATTAGATAAAAACTTTAAGGGGCAGTGAGTTTATCTTAATGGGGGAGGAACAACTCTGAAAAGGAGGGTGAGAATGGTTGCATAACTCAAAGAATGTAATCAATGTCACTGAATTGTACATATAGAAACTGCTGAATTGGTGTTATGTCTTCCTGTGTTCTCAACAACAAAAAATAAACAAATTAAAAAGAAAAAACAATGAAGGCAGAGACAAGAATTAGGAAAATGTTGCAAAGATACAGGAGACAGATGATGAGGGCCTGAAGTGATACAGTGGTAGCACAAATACAAGGGGCAGATTCAAGATAAATTTGGAAAGCAAGCTTTTCAGGAATTACAGGGGGTGAAGGAGAGAGTAAAGTCAAGGCTGACCCCAGGTTTCTAGTACAGGTGAACTGATGAATGGTGATACCATTAATATAAATAAATAAATACAGATGCGCGCGCGCGCACACACACACACACGAATGAGCCAGTATTAAGGAGAAAAAATGATGAATTCTACTTTATGCATGTTCATTCTCAGGTACCAGGGAAACAGTCTGAAGTTGGGTAAGAAATGTGGGCTAGAGGAGAAGATCTGGATATGACCAGCACATAGAGAATGCTTTGAGTAAGAACAGTAGGACAACAGAACTCTGGGGCCACACTATTTAAGGGGCAGGCAGAGAAAGTAGAATCATGAAGGAAAAAGAGAAAGAACAACCAGACAGTAGAATGTATAGCCAATGTTTTGAGAAGTTTTGATAAGAAGGAAAGGAGGAAGACAGAATGGTAAGCTAAGGCAAGAATAGGAACGAGAAGGGAATCAGGAGCAAGTGTCAAAATTTCTTTCTCTTAAAATAAGAGAGAACTGAACATGGTTATAGATTACAGAGAAGAAGCCAGTAGAGCCGAAAAGGCCGAAATGACCACTGGCACATGGTTCTAGAGGAAACCAGCAGGAATGGGCATTAAAAAGCTTCTCAGAAGGCTGTTTAATATTAGCCAGATAATACTCCAAATTGTTTACCATTAGTGACATTATTTATTTTGCTATAGTTGCATTAATTTGGTTTTGCTTATTCAGTTTAACTATACTGAATGTTAGGTATTTTTCTCATGATTGTTCTAAATCTACCATTAAATTATAAAGGGGAACAGAACAGATGTGCCACAGTAAAGCACACACGGTAAGGGCTCAATAAATGTTGCTGAGTACTAAGATCACTAGCTTCCAATATGGCAAGTAGAAACAGAAGAGAATTCAGGAGGATTAAACCTCACCCAGTTCTACTGCTTACTAGTTTTGTGTGGTCAGGCAAGTCACTCTATTTCTCTGGGACTCAAATGTCTTCACCTGTAAAATGAGACGTTAATATCTATAGTATATCTATAGTACTTGGATTACAGGTTGCTGTAGAGAGCTAAAATATACAAATGCATCATTTAGATTACAGGGCTGTTGCAAAGCTTTAAAATATACAAATGCTGTTAATTATAAGAGGAAGTTCTATTATGGTAGAAAACACATGGGCATAGAAAATTTAGGCTCTGTTACTTACGAGCTGGGTAACCATAAACTAGTTACTTAACCTCTGTCTACTTGAATTTTTTCACCTACGACGGGCTAAAACCTTTCTCTCAGGTTTGTAGTAAGAATTTTTTCAACACATGGATACAAAAGTGGTCTTTAAACTTGGCCCATTTCCTAGATTACCACCAGGGCCATGTCTGCTATACTTGTGAAATCAATTCACAAATGCCTAGAATACAGAGTATACACTCACTGAACACGTCTATCCATTAAATAAAAGCTTTATCTGTACAATTTACCAAAGTTTAGACTACAGAATATATTCCATAATGATTATACAACAAGTTACCTTGAAAACACAGGGCTACCCTCTGTTCATAATTCTCATTTGTGAGCTTAGCAACGGAGCCTGTTTTAGTGTAAGGGTTTCTTCTTTCCATCCACACAGAGCGATGAGCGTCTGCAAAATTGATGTCCTCTATCCCAGACTGTGTCAAAATTGAACGGTGGACTTTAGGAACCTTCAGGTTGAAAGGTTTTTTTTTTTTTCCAACGTCAACTTATCACCACCAGCAGCAGATGACATACAGCAGATACTATACCACTAGCGACAGGAACCATAACCTGCTGCTATCAAGTGAATTCCAACTCATAGCAACCCTAAAGGACAGAGGAGAACTGCCCCATAGGTTTCCAAGGCTGTAATCTTTACAGAAGCAGACTGCCACGTCTTGTCTTTCTCCCATGGAGCAGCTGCTGGGTTCGAACCTCCGACCTCTCAGTTAGCAGTCAAGCACTTTAACCATTGTGCCACCAGGGATCCTTGACAGGCACCACAGCTCTTATCAAAGACCTGTCTCAAACACAACGCCAGAATTTCTAGAATGTTTAACACAAAGTAAAAGAAGCTGCATTGCTACCTTCCATACAATTGACAATTCAAAAGAAATAAAAAGTGTGAGGGGAAAGTGCTCCTGTCACTGTCAAAATCATGGTCATTGAACTTAAATAGTACCTTTTATCTGGAGGCTTCAGAACCACTTAAACGCAAACCTATTTCATTCAAGGGTAATAATCGTATACTCATTTTAAATATAAGACAAACTGAGGGATGGTAAGATTAAAGGCATTCAACGTAACACAATTCCTAGCAAGCAAGCAAGCAAGCAAGCATGAGAACTTAAGTTTTTCCTCATGGCCCAGGCTTTAACAACTCTTCCAAATAGTCTCTTTTTTTTTTTATTTCTTTTTTTAAAAAAAAGACTGAAAAGAATGACAGACACCATCATTTGGTCATTTTCCAGGATACTTTATTGGAACAGCTTTCCAGGAATGCAGATAGTGTACACATTAATACAGTGGTTTTGAATTAGAAAAAGATTTCAAAATGGATCAGTAACATAAATCTATTCACTCTGTTGGGGCAGTTTGAGAAGGTACAGTGGGTGGGAAAGGGTAGCTGAAAACCAAAACAGATTGAAAAATAAGGAAATAACAGGATGAAAAAAGATCTTTAACTGGAGCCTTTTGAAATGTTTTCTGGGAGTGGGGGAGTAATCTATGATTTTCTGGAAATAACAGGTGTCAAATCACATCTGACTACCTCTACAGTTGGCAGAGTTCTAGTACATTTGCAAAAGTGTTCTGAATTGGTGCTTAAAGCCAGGGAGCTAGGATCTTGGGTGATGTTGCTTGGTTCTATTACCAAGTCATGGAGTGTGCTGTGAAAAGATCCTGACTATAATACACTCTTGTAAAGTGCCTGGAGAAAGTCAGGCTAAAGCGCACCTTGCAGGGTGAGGTGCTCTGTATACTTTTGTCAGATGAATTAAACATCTAGGTATCCTCAACTGCTATCAAAACAATAAGTACTTTATGTTCCCAATCAAAGTTAAGGTCAAAATTAGTATGAAACTCAACACAACTGAAAACAGGAAACAGGCCGTATCTGACTACTAACACTGTGAGATATACAAGTGTTATGCTGGTATGCAAGATCCATATTTACTGCACAAAGAAACTTTAGAGTACCACACTTCATAAGTGTGAACACTACCTGCTTCACTCACCACTTCCAAAAGACATAAACACTACCCTACAGAGTCCCAAAATATAAATTTTAAATCTATAAAAATGGATTTATCTGTTACATATGTATAGACTACCTCCAGAAGGATAAAACAGAAATTAGCAGAATTAGTATGAATGGTTGATCCAAAGAGAGGAAAGGAGATTTACTTTTCACTGTTTACCCTTTTGAACCAACTGAACTTACCATATGCATTCATCATCTATTCGAAACATAGAATATTTTTAGGTGACATATCTGAGGATGACCTAATAATTTGTCAAAGCAATTTTTAATCTCTATTATCAAATTTCTATGGAAAAAAATTGCATATTGGACCATGTGGAATATAAAATAATTTCAAAACAAACTGAGGATCCAGGAAAGAAAAGAAAAAAAATGGATGGCAGAACAGATACAGATACTTACGTACTACAGCACTGGGAAAAGATTAAGATAGCAAAAATAAAACACACCTGGGGTCTCAGAACTAAACTCCAATGTAAATGAGAGGAATGGTTGAGATGAAGATGGATAAGACAACAGAGCCAGATCAGACTGGTCTGCTATTCTCTACCATGGCTTTAAAAAGGACAAGCAAAAGCTACACTGTGGATCATACAGAATAGCTGGAAACTCTCAGGCCTAACCAGTTTCTCTTCTTTTGTAAGCAAAGTTAACAGTGCTAATAAAATTACCCAAACCTTTCATCTAAATTATCCAAATTTTATTCAAATTATCCTGACTCTGAGGCAACAAGGACACCAGGATGCAGGGGATAACAAAGGGATCAAGCTTAAGGATGCCTTAGAAAGTTCAGACCTCTCCGTCACCTCATACTGTGGAGATTTTAACAGAGTGGTGCTTCCTGCAGCAGGAAAGTACTTACTTAAGGTTTCGAGTTACTGGGATATTAGATAATTGGGAAATGTTCTACAGTTTTGAAACAAAATCACAATAACTGAAAACGTGTATTAACTTAGGATAGGAGCTGAATCTTCATTATGAGTTTCATAGCATAAAAATGATGGAGAAGAGAAAATTACTCTTGAGTAGTTTCAATTTACTTTCAGGCATTTGATGTAGACCCATTTATAAACAACAACCCATTATTATCTATTCATCAGAGAAGAGAAAAAAAAATACATTTGGCAAAGCTACCAGGCCAATATTTTGCTACCAAATATTTGAAAACGAAACTTATTTTTTTTTAAATTGTATACAATTTCAGTGCAATGGTTTCTCTTTATATATGGCCTTTGTGGCCTTAGGTTTGTAATTCTGCCAAAAATGATTGGTTGGGCCACAGTCTGACCTGTGCTTGGTCTATTCTACCCACCTTGCAGCGATTGGTTGACTAGCTATTCAAATAGTGGTTTGGAAATCCACCCAATCAGATTGACTGACTTGCGGTTCACTGAGGGGATTGCTCACTCGTGGTCCTGATAGGAAATTGACAAAGAGCTTGCTTATCTAAGCAGCCAACCTCACAGAGGTTTTTCAGAGAAGAGCAGAGAGAAGAGAGACAGGAGAGAGAGGAGGAGGAAGGGACCTCCTAAAAAAGCTGTAACACAAGTCAAGAGCTGTAACAATGAAGATGGTGTGAGATGGCATCAGATAGCACAAAAACACAGCAGAGCTGCGCAGCAGAGAAACGTGGGCAGCAGTACGAGAGGCAGGAACCAAGAGGCCAGCAGACAATGGCGGTAGGCGAGTCGGCCCACAGAGTGGAGCTGGGCACCTCCTGGCAGGAGATCACCAATAGAGCTGGGTGTCCCATAAAGGGAAAGCAACTGCAGTCTGGGCCTGTGCAGGCAAATGCCCGAGCAGAGCAAGCAGGAGTGTGGGGGCAGAGCTGGTCTGTCTTTGGCAGCGGCAGATGCCTGGCTGTGCTAGGAGCTGTAACCCTAAGGCCGAGAGGGGACCAGACCTGAGGGCCAAGAAAAGGCTGAGGGGAGCCCTGTCCAGAGGGGGCGTGAACAGCTGAGAGGCCTGGCAAGCATAGCCCAGAGGGGTCGGCCACTAGCAAGGCCAAAGAGCAGAGAGAGCTGTCCTGGTTGGAAGCTGTCCTAACTGACGAACTTGATCCTGTCCTCAGTTGTATCCTGTTACTTCCGAGTAGATTCTGATCCAGAGTTGCAGCCTGTTACTTCTCTAATAAATCACACAACTGTGAGTTCTGTGTGGACACTGCAACGAATTGTCGAACCCAGCAGAGAAGTAGAGAGTGCCATAGAGAGAATGGATGGTGTCAGGAATGGTAAAGAGGTTGGAGAGAGGAGGTTATGTCTGACCTCCACCTCACAGGAACCAATTTTGTGCTGATCCTGATTCTTATCCCTCAGGAATCTAGACAAGTTCTGACATGAAATAACTATAATCAACACGCTTTCATGATAAAAACACTCAGCAAACTAGGAATAGAAGGGGAATTTCTCAACGTGATAAAGGGCATTTATAAAAAACACACAGCTAACATCATACTCAGTTGTGAAAGACTGAAAGTGCACCCTGTAAGATCAGGAACAAGACAAGGATGCTCATTTTCACCACTGCTATTCAACACTGTGGTTCAGTGGTAGAGTTCTCAGCTTCCATGTGGGGAGACCTAAATTCGACTCCCAGCCAATGCACCGCATGAGCACCTAGTAAGTGTCTATCAGTGGAGGCTTGCATGTTGCTATGATGCTGAACAGGTATCAGTGGAGCTTACAGACTAAGACAGACTAGGAAGAAAGGTCTGGCAATCTACTTCCAAAAACTAGCCAATGAAAACTCTATGGCTCACAACAGTCCAATCCGCAACCAATCAGGACCAGACAGCATTTTATTCTGTTGTGCATGGGGTCACCATGAGTCTGGGACCGACTCGATGGCAGCTAACAATAACAACATTCAACACTGTACTGAAAGTTTTCTAGCCACAGCAATTAGGCAAGAAAAAATAAATAAATAAAAGACATGCAAATCGAAAAGAAAGAAGTAAAACTATCTCTATTTGCAGATGACATGATCCTATACATAGAAAAATCCTAAAAAACCCTCAAGAAAGCTAACTGCTAATTAATGAATCCAGCAAAGTTGCAGGGTACAAGATCAACACACAAAAATCAGTTATGACTCTATACACCAGTAATACATAATCTGAAAAGGAAATCAAGAAAACAATCTTGCTTACAGTAGCACCAAAAAAAAATAAAATGCATAGGAAAAAATTTAATGAGTGAGGTGAAAGGCCTGTATACTGAAAATTATAAAACATTGCTGAAAGAAATTAAAGAAGACCTAAAAACATCCTTTGTTCGTGGATTGACATGGAAATGGAAAGATATCCCTTTTCAGGAATTGGAGACTTTAATACAGACTTAAAACTATTAAGAGGTCAATACTACCCAAAGTGGTCTAAAATTCAATGCAATACCTATTAAAAGCCTTTTTTGCAAAATAGAAAAGCCAATCCTCAAATTCATATGGAGATCCAAGGGATGCCAAATAGCCAAAACAATGCTGAAAAGGGACAAAGAAGAACTCACATTTCCCGATTTCAAAACATGCTATAAAGCTACAGTAATCAAAACCTTCTGGTCATGGTATAAGGGTAGACATAGAACAATGGAATAGAACTAAGAGTTCAGAAACAGACCCAAACATCTATGGTTAATAAGTTTTCGACAAGAGTGTCAAGTCCATTAAATGGGGAAAGAATAGTCTCTTTAAGAAATGGTGTTAACAAATCTATGTTCATAGCAGCATTGTTCACAATAGCGAAACGATGGAAACAACCTAGATGCCCATCAACAGACGAATGGATAAACAAACTATGGTACATACACACAATGGAGTACTATGCAACGAGAAAGAACAACAATGAATCTGTGAACCATC
>NW_004444079.1:204973-231085 GCF_000243295.1 Trichechus manatus latirostris
GAGAAGTTAGAGGGTTGACATGTTGTGGGGTTGTTAACCAATGTCTTAAAACAATATGTGTACTACTGTTTCATGAGAAACTCTTTGTTCTGTAAGCCTTCACCTGAAGTACAATTAAAAAAATGGTGTTAAGACAACTGAATCTCCACATGCAAAACAATGAAATTGGACCCATACCTCACAGCATATACAAAAAATAACTCAGAATGGATCAACGACCTAAATATAAGAATTAAAACCACAAAACTCTTAGAAGAAAACACAGGGATAGAGCTTCAAGACCCTGTCTTTGACAAGGGATTCTTAGATCGACATCAAAAGGACAAGCAACAAAACATAGATTAACTAGACATTATCAAAATTAAAAACTTTTGTACATCAAAGAACTTTATCAACAAACCCAAAGAATGGGAGAAAATATTTGGGAATCATATATCTGGATAAGGGTTTAACTATCTAGAATATACAAAGAACTCCTACAACTCAATAGCAAAAACCAAACAATCGAATTATAAAACGGGTTAAAGCAAAGGTCTTGAATAGGCATTTCTCCAAAGAAGATATACAAATGGCCAATAAGCACATTAAAAGATGCTCAATGTCATTAGTAATTACGAAAATGCAAATCAAAACCACAATGAGATATCACTTCTCACAGACTAGGATGGCTATTATCAAAAACATGGAAAATAGTAAGTATTGGTGAGGATGTAGAGAAATTGGAACTGTTGTGCATTGCTAGTGGGACTGTAAAATGGTACAGCAGTGTGGAAAACAGTTTGACAGTTTTTCAAAAAGTTCAACATGGAATTATCACTGTTGTTGTTAAGTGCTGTCAAGTCGATTATGACTCATACTGACCCTATTTCTAACAGAACGAAACACTGCCTGGTCCTGCACCATCCTCATGATCATTGCTATGTTTGAGCCTATTGTTGCAGCTACTGCGTCAGTCCAGTTTGTTGAGGGTCTTCTTCTTTTTAGCTGACCCTCTGCTTCACCAAGCATGATGTCCTTCTCCAGGGACTGGTCCTTCCTGATAACACTCCAAAGTATGTGAGACGAAGTCTCACCTCCCTTGCTTCCAAGGAGTATCTTCGTTGTACTTCTTCCAAGACAGGTTTGTTTGTTCTTCTGGCTGTCCATGGTATGTTCAATATTCTTCAACACCATAATTCAAAGGAATCTATTCTCCGGTCTTTCTTATTCATCGTCCAGCTTTCACATGCATTTAAGGTGATTGAAAATACTATGGCTTGGGCAACAGACACACCTTAGTCCTCAAAGTGCAACATTTGCTTTTCAACACCTTAAAGAGGTCCTTTGCAGATATGCTCAATGCAATACCTCATTTGATTTTTTGACTGCTGCTTCCATGGGTGTTGATTGTGGATCCAAGTAAAATGAAATCCTTGACAACTGCAATACTTTCTCCATTTTTCATGATGTTGCTTATCGGTCCACTTGTGAGGATTTGTTTTCTTTATGTTGAGGTGTAATCCATAATGAAGGCTATAGTCCTTAATCTTCATCAGTAAGTGCTTCAAGTCCTCTTTACTTTCAGCAAGCCAGGTTGTATCATTTGCACATCACAAGTTGTTAATGAGTCTCCCACCAATCCTGATGCCACATTCTTCTATGAAGAATTATTATATAACCCAGTAATTCCACACGTAGGTATACACTCAAAAGACTTGAAACCAGGGACTCCAGTAAATACATGTACACCAATGTTCACTGCAGCATTATTCACAATAGCCCAAAGGTACAAACAATCCAAGTGTCCATCAACAGATGAACAGAGAAACAAAATGTGGCATATACATACAATGGAATATTATTCAGCCACAGACAGAAATTAAGTTCTGATAAATGCTATGACAGGGATGAACCTTGAAAAAATTATGCTAAGTGAAATAAATCAGTCACAAAGGGACAAAAATTGTATGATCCCACTTATTATGAAATATCTACAATAGGCAAAGGAACAGAGACAAAACTTTATCAGTGGTTACTAGGGGCCGAGAGGGGAAGAATGGGGAATTATTGCTTAAGGGGTACAGAGTTTCTGTTTGGTGTCACAAAAAAAAGTTTGGAAATAGCAGTGACGGTTGCACAACATGGTGAATGTAGTCAATGTCACTAAGTGTACACTTAAAAATGGTTAAACTGGCAAATTTTTTGTTATATTTTACCACAATAAAAATCTTTAAATATTGTATAATCAAACTTTTTCTTGATTGATAAATAAACCTTACTCTCCAAGAGATATCACTAAAACCAATTTGGTTTACAAAATAGCTTTGTTGGAACATAAATTCACATACAAAACAGTAATTTAAAATACATATTTCTCTGCAGTCCCCTAAACGTTAAGAATTTATATACTATGTCAAATTAACAGTGAACCCTCAGCATCTAAATCTCCAGAATTCAAAGATTTGCTACAAGATGCTTATTATTGATGAATGTCATTTTCTTCTCTGTTCTCTGCTCAAAAACCTTCAATAGCCCGTCTTTTACTCTTGGCATAAAGTACAGCCTAACTGTAAAACAAATATCCAGTGATCTTAGTCTTTTTATAAAGAGCTCTCAAATTGTACAGCAGAGAAATAAAACACCTTTCCACAGTCTTGGAGTTTTTCTCTGGAGTCGGGTTTTTGTTTTTTATATATTTTTTTTTTTTGTGGCAAATATATATGTAACAGAACATCTGACATTTCAACAATCTTCACATGTACAGTTCAGTGACGTTATGTTCATCATGTTGTTCAACCATTACCTTTGTCCATTCCAAAATTAGACATCACCTTTAACAGAAGCTCAGTGGGGACCTAAGCAATGAGTCCTCCTTTCCCCCTCACTGTCACCTGCTCCTGATAACCACTAATAAACTTTGGCCTCTACACACTTGCCTATTCTAGATATTTCATAAAAATGGGATCATTCAACATTTGTCCTTTTATAAGTGGCTTATTTTAATCAGCATAATGTTTTCACAGTTCGACCATGCTGTAGCATGTATTGAGACTTTATTTCCCTTTATGGCTGAGTAATGTTCCATTATATGTACCATATTTTGTTTATCCATTCACCTGTCGATGGACATTTAGGCTATTTCCACTTTTTGGCTATTGTGAATAGTGCTGCAGTGAATATTGGTGTACAAGTTATCTGTTTGTGTTGCTGCTTTCAATTCTTTTGGGTACATACCTAGGAGCAGAATTGCTGGGTCATATGGTAATTGTGTTTAACTTTTTGAGGACCCGCCAAACTGTTTTTCAAAGCGGCTGCACCATTTTGCCGTCCCACCAGCAATGCAAGAGTTCTAATTTCTCTACATTCTCACCAACACCTGTTGTTTTCCATTTTTTAAAAATCATAGCTGTCCTAGTCTGTGTGAAGCAATATCTTATTATGGTTTTGATTTGCATTTCCCTAATGACTAATGACACCGAGCACTTTTTAATGTGCTTGTTGGCCATTGATGAAATGTCTATTCAAGTACTTTGCCCATTTTTTGACTGGGTTGTTTGTTTTTGTTATTAAGTTGTAAGAGTTCTTTATATATTCTGGATATTAAAACTTTATCCAGATATGTTGTTTCCAAAAATTTTCTCCCAGTCTGTAGGTTGTCTCTGTCCTTTTTTTTTGATAAAATTCTTTGATGCACAAAGGTTTTTAATTTTGATGACGGCCCATCTATTCTGTCTTTTGCTACTCATACTTTCGGTGTCATAAGAATCTATTGTTAAAAAGCATTAACCTGAAGCATTACCCCTATATTTTCTTCTAAGAGTTTTCTGATTTCAGTTCTTACATTTAAATGTTTGATCCATTTTGAGTTAGTTTTTGTACACATTTGCTGATTTTTACAAAACGTAAGCATTTTGGCCACAGACTCCACAATTTCACCCTAACCAACCAGATGCAATCGAGTTGACCCCAACTCATGGTGACCCCATGCGTGCTAGAGTAGAACTGTGCTCCATAGGGTTTTCAATAGCTGATTTTTCAGAAGTAGACTGCCAGGCCTTTCTTCCAAGGTGCTTCTGGATGGATTCAAACCTACAACCTTTCTGTTAGCAGCCTTTAGGTTTCTTTAAAATTTCTGGACAGATGACATTTCATTCCAGTGATTTTTTTCCCCAAGCTAAGCTTGTTAGTAAGTGTTACAAAAAGCTTTTCCTATATAAATCATTTTTAGAGGCACAGCCATACCCAGAGGCCTCGGCTGACAGATTTAACAAGCAGATTGAGCCTAAGGATGTACCTTATGGTCCATATCCTTCCAGACTGCTTTTTCCATGTTATGTAGATATATATATTTTTACACAAAAATTGAATGACTTTTAGATACATAGTCTTGTAACCTGCCTTTTCACCAATTAGCTCATTAAAAAAACTTTTTATGTCAATAAATATACATCCACATAATCATTTTTAAAGTTTGTAGGATATGCCATTAATAAGTTCTGGTGCTGAGGTAATGAATGAGAGATACGTCTTTCATTAAAAAAGGTCAGTCTTATTCTATATAGTATTTCTAATTTATCTTTAAGTATGTATACCTACAATTCTTTCTCAGTTACCTCCCCTGAGCATTATGTAATATATCTAAGCAGATACCCTCTTTATATAGAAAGCAAGGAAAATAAACTATAATAAACTTTCAAAACTATTCTGTAGAATTAAAGTTAGCCTATTAACTAAATTACTACAGCATTCCAAGTAAAGAGATTGAGTGTAACTGATAAATCCATTATCATAACACACCATGCCACCATTTCACACCCTATTCTGAACTACCCAATTTTTTAAAGTCTCTTTCTCAACTGTATACTACACTGCATCCAAGTGTAATAATGTAGCAAATCAACTATTCTTGGTAGAAGATTAAAAAAAAAAAAAAAAACATTGCCAAATGAAATCTGAATTCAGAGTCCTGACTATTCCTTGAACCACGCTGTCTAATTAGTAGGGCACTGGTACCCTCTATTATCACAGCACTATGCTTCTCCTTAAAAGCACCACAAACATTAAAATACGTACCTATAATTCTTTATTTCATTATATTAGTGGCACCAAAGATGTCTAAAACCACAACTCTATGGTATCAGCGAACCGTACAGAGTTGGAGCTGACTACATTTTCTACTTAAGAACTGTAGTGCATACAAAGCACATTTGATGTTAGACAAAGAGTCAAAGTTTTCTCATCTACAACAGCATACTAACAAGTATGACCCGACTCTTACGCTTGTAGTCCACTGTGAATTGTAAATACAGCATTTGAAATTTCTGGCCCAAATACACTAGCCCAAGAATGTTATGTTTTTGATGAGAAAGTATTTGAGAGGAAAAAAATTAATATTGCTCCTTAGACTGAAGTACCCCTATTAAATTAGGCATTCTGAAACACAGAACAAAACACTTAACATATACTTCCAGCAGTCACAACAACAAAAGGTTTAACGTTCATTATATCATTTACTTCAATAGTTTCCAAGAAGAGTTCTACTCTCAACCACCAACTCTGAAGCTCAGCAAACTTACCACCTTCACAAATAAATCTGCATCTACCCCTACATTTCTATTTGGCCTAGATTCAATTTGGGAAAGTTTCAAGGCTTTAATGTTGCACTTACTCAAAGTTTTGGAGTAGATACATTTCCTCTTGAAGGATGTTCCCCAAGCCAAGTGTCCCTACACTGAGATTAACAATCCTTTTAAAGCCCAAACCACCCTCTGACACAGACAGGCTAACACTTACCTCTATCTGCAGGACAAGAAACTGAGGTGACTTGCTCAGGTTTCTGAGGCCCAACCAGCATGCTAAGTCATACTTTCTGTATCCTAATCTGTTGAGCCAGCCATGCCATCTTACCAAAAAAGGACTATTTCGTGTCAACAGTATATTACATCACACACAAACCATAGAAATACAACTTATTAAAATGGATGAAAAACATAACAGCCTAACTACGTCTTATAACCACATCAAAGTAACTGAACCAAAAAAATAAGCTGCAGTACTGACTAGCCCAGTCACTAAGGTGGGAAAAATTATTCTCAATGTCCCTGTCCACCCAAAAAGCAATGAACATTTGTTTCTTGAACAGATTAGGTTTCATCAGAAGAAAATTGCATATGTATGTTTTCTTTCAGCTGTGAATATGGAAGTTTAAGGTCATTACTCAGCTGTTTACAGAACAGATTACCCCCATTATCTCTGCTCACGAGCAACTACAGAAGCTATCATGTTAAAAGCAAAGCCTCATTAGGAACAGACTACTAGTTCATCACTCTGCAGCCTTCTAGAGTTTACAAACCACTCCAGCTAATAACCAGGGATTGCCAGAATGCTAAAACAGCAGCCACACAGACAGATTACAGAAGTCTACAGGTCATAAAAAACAAATTCACTAGCTCCTTCCACATTTAGTGTCACGGCAGTATTGCCTGCTAGCTCTGGAACCAAACTGCCTGCATGTAAATCCTGACTCCACTACTCCGTGTGACTGTGGGCAAGTTACTTTAGTTCCCAAAGTCTCCACTTCCTCATCCATAAGAGGTAATGGATAGCCCCTGACTCCTAGGTCATAAGGTCACTGAAGAATGAATGGAGATGATATGGGTAAAAAGTGTTTAAGCACAGTGCCTGGTACATACAAAGCATTTAATATTCGCTTACTATTACTTCTACTGCTACCACCACTACTACTATTATACTACCCAGTAAACATGGTAGTATGAAGAATGTAGGGCTGGGGACTTGTAATTTTTGTTTTAAATAGATTTGACCTAATTGTTTTAGGCCTAGGACCATGCTAATTAATGATTACAGCACAGTGAAAATGTCTGATATTTATAGTGCCATTCCTCCTTAACTGGAAGGTCTTTCCCTCTCCTTTCTGTCTTTTTAAATTTTACGTATCCTTCAAGGCCTTATTCAGAATATACTTCTGAGATGAAGCCTTTTCAGATACCTCCTGCCATAATATGTTTCGTTTGATCTGAGCTCATGGTATCTATTGCCTAAAATACTCAGTGGGCAATTAATCAATCACATATTAGCATGTCATCTTTTCATTTTTGTCCCATATACCAGTATTATTTAACTCACATATAGTAATATTTGTGTGTTTATGTCTAACTCCTCAGACTGTACAGCTCTTGACAGTAAGGACCATACATCCTAATGCTTCTCTGTATTTATCAAAGACTGGAGCTTTGCCCGTAATTGGCACCCACTAAACGCATTAATCAGAGGGTTTTCTAATCACTCCTAATTGTGTATATAAAATACATTTCATAAAGTGGGAAAAGCAAGTTTATTAATAAACTCTGAGATTACTTTATGAACACAAATGCTTCATTACTACCACTGGAATACGTAATTGTATCTACTTCCCCACAGGGACTCCGAAAAGGTGACATAACGAATCAGTGAATTAGTAGCAGAGTCAGAAATACTTGCTACCTAGCTAGCTGTGATGGTTGTGTGTCAGCTTGGCTGGGCCATGAGTCTCAGTGGTTTGGCAGTTACGTAACGACGTAGTCTGGCAGTTACGTAATGATGTAGTCATCCTCCATGATGTGATCTGATGTGATCAGCTAATCAGTTGTAAGGGGAGTTTCCTCAGGGCTGTGACCTGCATCCAATATATTTTGTTATTGTTGTTAGGTGCCATCGAGTCAATTCCAACTCATAGTGACCCTACAGGACAGAGTAGAACTGCCCCATAGGGTTTTCAAGGAGTGGTTGGTGGATCTGAACTGCTGACCTTTCAGTTAGCAGCCAAACTCTTAACCACTATGCCACCAGGGCTCCAATATATATATGGACATTATGGCAAAGCTCGCTTGCTCTGGATCCTGCATCCGGCTCATCATCATCTGACCTCCGGTTCTTGGGACTTGAGACAACTGCCGGCCGTCTTACCTGCCAATTTTGGATTCATCGGCCTCTGCAGCATGTGAGCCAGCAGCCTACTGTATGACCTGCTGATCTGTGGTTAGCCTCTGCAGCTACATCAGGAGAAGCCTCCATCCTGATGCCTGACCCAAGGACTTGGGACTTGCCAGTTTCTACAACCGTGTGAGCCGTTTTCTTGAGATACATATATATGCTTCACTGGGTTTTCTTCTCTAGAGAACCCAGCCTAAGACACTAGCACAAGCTAAAATCTTTTGCAGAAACCACAGGTACAACAGATTTAATACTGAATATATAATTTTGTATCCATATGTATACCTTACAGACCATACGCAGGAGTTAGTAATGTATGCCATACTTCAGAACAATAGGCACTTCAGCACCCTTATCAAATTAATATGAACAATTTACCTGAGGATCTTAAATGGTAAGTGAAGATTTAGTCAAGTCTCAATAAACCCACTTGTGAGAGATTTGATTTGTGATGTATAAAACCCTCATTTATATTTTTCTTAGACTCCTTTACTGATGTTCATGAGGAGAAATGTCATTAAATGAATGAGACTAATAGCATTAATATTTAAATTTCAACCTCCAAAGGGTACTTGCCTTTACAAAACTTGTACCTTAAGTTATTAATAGTACGCATGAGAAAATATGATCCTCGTATGAATCACAATAGTAAGAGTTTAATTATTTAGACTTGTTTTCAACATTTTAAGAGTTCCAATTCCTTCCTAAAAGTATTTGCTTTAAACGTTTACCTGTGAACTAAAATAACAATGTTGTTGTTGTTGTTAGTTGCCATTGAGTCAATTCAGACTCATGGCGATTCCACGTGTGCACAGAACTGCTCCATAGGGTTTTCAAGATTGTGACCTTTCAGAAGCAGATAGCCAGGCTGTCTTCCAAAGTGCCCCTGGAGGAGTTCAAACTGCCATCCTTTCAGCTAGTAGTCAAGCACTTAACCATTTATGCCACCCAGAGGCTCCTAAAACAATACCATGATGATAAATAAAAATATTCTCAACAAAGTTTCTCTGCTGAGATAATGGCATCTGTCAGTCAGAACACTTAGTATTTGTAGAGACTGATTACATTCAATAATTCTTTTTTAAAAAATGCTATAAAGATATGTGTAAACATGAGGGCGGAGAAAGTGCTAAGGCTAATGGTTTCCTGAAAAAAACTGTCCCCCTTCCAAAGTTTCATTCTATTTGTTAAAGAAAATAGCTCTGGGGAAAGAAAAATAGACCAATAGACCAGAAGAGAGACCCCAGAACCAGGCTCGTGTAAATACACATATTGAAATCAGATGGAAGTGGTATAGGAATCAATGGGAAACGGTTAAACTATTCAATAAGCAGTGCTGGGAGAAGTGAATATCAATCTGGGGAAAAAATGCAACTGAATCCCCACCTCACAACAGAGAAAAAAAATCAACTCAAGATAAAATGTGAAAGGTAAATTTTATCCCTTTGAGAAGAAAATAATTATTTCTTCTAATAGGAAAAGACTTTTATGATATTGATTTAGGCAAGTATTTCTTAAACAAAACATAAAAAGAACCCATATAAAGGAAAAGTTGACCAGTTAAATGAAAAATGTTTGCTTATCAAAAGACATGAAAAATATAAAAAGACAAGCCAGCAACTGAGAAAAGATACTTGCAACACACATAATATGAGGACTCCTAAAAACGAGAAAAAGGAAAACAATCCAATAGAAAAATGGACAAAAGACATGAACAAGCATTCAACATAGGATGAAACTCAAATGGCTAGTAAATAAATTTAAAAGATGCTCCAGCTCAACAATATCCCAAGGGGGAAAAAAAAATGAAAATCTCAACGAGATACCATTTTATACCTACCAAAGGAGCCCTGGTAGCACAGTGGTTAAAGCAGTCAACTGTTGTTAAGCAAAAGGTCAGCGGTTCAAAACCACTAGCGGCCCCGAGGGAGAAAAATGTGGCAGTCAGCTTCCACAGAGATTTACAGCCTTGGAAACCCTATGGGGTCGCTATGAGTTGGAATCAACTCGACAGCAATGGGTCTGGTTTTTGGTTTTTAAATTAGCAAAACTTAAAAAATAACAATATCAACTGTTGCAGAAAATGTGGGAGACTCCCTCACCCCCAAACTCATTGCCATCAAGTCGATTCCAACTCACAGCAACCCTACAGGACAGACTAGAACTGGTCCACAGAGCTTCCAAGGCTGTAAATTTTTCCAGAAGCAGATTGATACATCTTTCTCCCATGGAGCGGCTGGTGGGTTCAAACCGCTGATCATTTGGATAGCAGCCAAGCTCTTTAACCACTGCACTACCAGGACTCCTTTGTGGAAGAACAGGAACCTATATACTGCTAGCCAATTGCCAACAAGTCAATTCTGACTCATGGCAATCCCATGTGTTTCAGAGTAGAACTGTGATTCATAGTTTTAAATGGCTGATATTGCAGAAATAGACTGCTGGGCATTTGTTCCAAGGCAACTCTGGGTGGACTCTAACCGCCAAACCCTTCAGGTATCAGCTGAGTGTGTTAACCATTTGCACCACCTAAAAACACCTCAGAAAATAATGGACCACTGTCTAGTAAAGTTGAAGACGCACATACTGGTGACACAGTACTTAAGAGCTCAGCTGCTAATCAAAAGGTGGGCCACTCGAATCCACCAGCCACTCATTGGAAAACCTATGGGACAGTTCTACTCTGTCCTATAGGGTCACTATGAGTCAGAATTGACAAGACGACAACAGGCTTTTTGTTTTTTATGACCTAGCAATTCCACTTCTCAGTATGAAATCTTGAGTAACTTGTACATGTGCACCAGGAAACAAGTACAAGAACGTCCCTAACAACAGCATTGTTTGAAATTACAAAACCTTGGGGAAAAAATCCCTTACATCCAAGAAGCAACTGGATAAATAAATTGTGATATATTCACAAAATAAAATGTTACACAGCAATGGAAATTAACCAATGATAGTTACATGCACCAACATGAATGACTTTTACAAGCAATGTTAAACGGGGGAAAACTAACCACAAGACTATACACAGTACAATTCCATTTATACAAAATTCAAAAACATGGAAAATAAATCATTTTATTGTTTTAGGTCATATAGATGCTAAATACTATTTAAAAACAAGCCAAAGAATAACAAACACAAAATTCAGAATACTTGTATCCTTGGAGGGTGGGTAGGGGTGTACGATCGGGTAGAGAGGCACACTGGGCAAAAATACAACTCTTGATTCCCTCCCCAAAACCTGCTCCACCTCCACTGTTCCCCATCTCAGAAGTTATATTTGACTTCTCTTCCTCTCACACCTTCATGTAATTCATCAGCAAGACCTATCAACTCTACCTCCAAAACACCCCAATTCTTTCGATCCCTATTACTCTTATTCAAGCCACCATCAACCTCTCACCAAGATCGCTGCAATAGCCTCCTACCTGGTGTCTACACAAAGCAGATGGGTGGGATTTTCAAAATTTAAATCAAATCTTGTCCTTTAAACTCTCCAATGACTTCCCTTCACACTTAAAATGAAATCCAAACTCTTTTTAATAGTCTTCAAGGCTTCATTTACTCTCACCTCTGCTTACGTCTCTAACCTTACCTCCCACCCTTTTCCTAGCCCATTATGCTTCAGCCACTGTGGCTTTCTAATCCTCAAACCTGCCCAGTTCTTTCCCCGCTCAGAGCCTTTGCACCTGCAGTTTCCTCTGATAGGACTGTCCTTTTCCTGGCTCTTGGCCTACCTGGCTTCCTCAAAGCATTTAAAATTTCAACACAAATGTCACCTCCTCATAGAGGCTTCCTCTGGTGGCATCAAAAATAGCACCATACCATCATCAATCACTCGTTATCACTTCACCTCTGTTTTCCTTATCACAATCGTTAGTTAAGGGTTCATCTGCTGAAGGTCCCTCTCCACTAAGAATATAAGCCTCATGAAAGCAGGGATATGACAGCCCACTTCAGCATTATATGGAACAGTGCCTGGCACATGGCAATAAAAACCTGTTGGATGAATGAAAATGTAACTTTTACTTTGGATAAACATGCAGTTTTCATGTTTCACCTTCTGACAGTGAAATGAGAGCCATGTACAACAATGAGAAGTACGGCAGAAAGGGAAAAAGAAATTTTGAAAATTACTGGAAAAGCATTAACCTAAGAACAATTTTCAACAATCCTTTTCTCAACAGTACCAGTTACGGATCACATTCCTATGGACATTAATGAATTATTAATGAAAGTTTCAGATGGCCACACTGTCCTGAGTTTTGGAAATGTATCATCTGTTTAAATCTCCTGCTTTTACAAGAGCACTGTGATTAAGAGCATGGGCTACAGATAGCCCTGAGCTCAATTATGACTCTGCTGTGAAATCTGTGCAAGGCACTTAACTCTCTATGCCCACTCCCTCAATTAGAAAATGGAGTGAATAAGAGCTATCTCATAGTTATTGTGAAGATTAAAAGATATCGTGAAGATTAAAAGAAATAGTTTTTAAAGCATTTAGTTAAGTGTCTGACATGTAGTAAATGCTCAATAAATTGTAGTCATGATGATGATGATGAAAGCTGAGAGTAGGGATGTCCAAACAAATGGGGAACATAAGCCAGGTAACAACCAAACATCCTCCCTCTCTGTCAGAGGATTCATTAAATACAATGTACCCAGAACATATGTCAGAACTAAATCATTTTCCCTCCAAGAAGAAAAATATACACAAACATAATACATAATAAGTATGAATAAAATACTTTAAGAGTGACTACTTCACTGAGGGCGGTCACACATAAAACTGAGTCTTAAGAAAAATGTGCAGGAATTTACCAGATGAAAAAGATGGGGAAAGCACGGTAAAGGCACAAATGAGTCAAAGAGCATGGCATGCAAGAAAAAGTGAGAAATGTAATGTGGCTAGTGTGGAGGGTATGTGGGGAGAAGACTGGAAGATGAAGATGGACTGTTAGGTAATGGCCAGAAGGTAAGTGGCTAAAGTCCTCTGTTTAAAAATTTAGACTGTTCTTCATGCAACACAGAAATGAATAAGCAAAAAACTTAACATCATATTTGACAGTAATCCTTCTAAAGAAAACAAAACATCTTTATAACTTTAAATACCATATAGACACACTATCTGTAAACCTAAAATATAAAACAAATTTTAAGCCTGAATTCTTGAAACTCTATGAGCAATCTGCTAATTGACAATAACTGACATGGAAAGTATTTTCACAACCCTGTTTTTCATTACTATCATGACCACTGTTATCATACTAATATCAACATGACAATAGATAAAAACCAGTGAGTTTGGAGCCCTGGTGGCACAGTAGTTAAGATCTCAGACTGCCAGCCAAAAGGTCAGCAGTTCGAATCCACACCAGCCACTCCTTGGAAATCCTATGAGACAGTTCTACTCTGTCCTGTAGGGTCACTATGAGTCAGAATCGACTCGATGGCAGTGGGTTTTTTTTTTTTTTTTTGGTTTAGTGAGTTTATTGTGTGCCATGTATTGTGCTGTTTTATATGTACTAGCTTGTTCAGTTCTCACAACTTTATGAGGGGTACTATTATTAATCCCATTTTATAGATGAGAAGACTGAAGCAAAAAGGTTATGGTCATATACCTAGTAAGTGACAGAGCCAGGATTCAAATCTTGGCCATTTGACTTCAAAGCCCTAGAATTAAATCAATCTGCTGAACTATGACATTGCTCAATTCATTTATGTCATTCAGTGCATTATTTGCGCATACCTACTGGTTAAGAGCTCAGCTGCTAACCAAAAAGTTGGCAGTCTGAATCCACCGGCCACTCCCTGGAAGCCCTACAGGGCAGTTCTAGCCTGTCCTACAGGGTCACTGTGAGTTGGAATTGACTCAGCTGCAATGAGTTCAGTTTTGGTTTATTGTAATTTAAAGCATCACATTAAGTCGGTGATACTCAAATTTTACCATACGGAAAAATCAACTTGGGCAGCTTGTTAAAATGCAGGTTCCCAGGCTCTACCAGATTCTGATTCAGTAAGTCTAGGCTGGGATTCAGGGATCCACTTCTTTAACCATAATTTCAGTCAATTATGATTCCCTTGGTCCACGAACTATACTCTGATAAACCATGTGTAGGTGCCCTAGAAATTTAAAGATATTGACCTTCCTGGTCTCTAGGAGTTTACAATCTAAAAGGAGTACAGATAAGGTACACAAACAATAGAAAGCAATATAGGAAAAGTAGTACAGACAACACAAGCAAAAAAGATTTCAAGGAAAAGAGGTTGTCTGAAATGAAATGAGGTTGAGTAGGATTTCATGAAGGGAACATACTCTATGCAGAGACTTGCAGAGATTTTATTCACAAAGGAAGGTATGATGCGTGGAAAGGCAGATCTACATTTAGGAATTAAAACAATAATGTCATTTAAAAAAAAAAAAAAAAGCAGAGGAAGGCTGTAGAAGGCCCTGAATGTCAAGGCTTGAGGAACTGATGAAATACCAATAGAGATGTTTCAACGAACAGATGCTACACTGGAAGCGTCCACTCTTCTTATCCAGCAATATCATTAATATCACACCCAAGTAAAACTTTGCTGAAGATAATTCAAAAGCAGTTGCAGCAGTACATCAACAGGGAACTGCCAGAAACTCAAGCCAGATTCAGAAGACAACGTGGAACAATATCATTTCTGGTATCAGATGACTCTTCGCTCAAACCAGAGAATACCAGAACGATGTTTACCTGTGTTTTATTAACTATGCAAAGGCATTCGACTGTGTGGATTGTAACAAATTATGGATAATACTGAGAAGAATGGGAATTCCAGAACATTTAACTGTCCTCATGAGGAACCTGTTCACAGACCAAGAGGCCGTCGTTCATGCAGAACAAGGGGATACTGCGTGGTTTAAAATCAGGAAGGGTGTGCATCAGGGTTGTCTTCTTTCACCATATTTACGCAATCTGGATGCTCAGTGAATAATCCAAGAAGCTAGACTATATGAAGAACGTGGCATCAGGACTGGAGAAGACTTATTAATGACCTGCAATATGCAGATGATACAACCTTGCTTGCTGAAAGTGAAGGGGACTTGAAGCACTTACTGATGAAGATCAAACACTAGAACCTTCAGTATGGATTACACCTCAACATAAAGAAAACAAAAAATTCTCACGACTGGACCAATAAGCAACATCATGATAAATGGAGAAAAGATTGAAGTTGTCAAGGATTACATGTTACTTGGATCCACAATCAATGCCCACAGAAGCAGCAGTCAGGAAATTAAACGATGTACTGCATTAGGCAAATCTGCTGCAAAAGACCTCCTTAAAGTTTTAAAAGGGAAAGATGTCACTTTTGAAGACTAAGGTGCACCTGACCCAAGCCATGGTATTTTCAATCATCTCATATGCATGCGAAAAGCTGAACAATGAATAAGACCAAAGAACTGATGCCTTTAAATAATGGTGCTGGCGAAGAATACTGAAAATACCATGGACTGCCAGAAGAACAAACAAATCTGTCTCGGAAGAAGTACAACCAGAACGCCCATTAGAAGCTACAATGGCAAGACTTCATCTCATGTACTTTGGACATGTTATCAGGAGGGACCAGTCCCTGGAGGACATCATGCTTAGTGAAGCAGAGGGTCAGCGAAAAAGAAGAAGACTCTCACCAAGATGGACTGACACAGTAGCTGCAACAATGGACTCAAACATAGCAGTGATTGTGAGGATGGCGCAGGACCGGGCAATGTTTCATTCTGTTGTACACGGGGTCACTATGGGTTGGAACCAACTCGAGGGCCCCAAACAACATAGACATAACCCATTGCTGTGGAATCCACTACAGGACAGAGTAGAACTGCCCCACAGGGTTTCTATTTTTATGCAAATAATGCACACCTTCTACAGCAAGATATAAAAATAATTAGCATAGCTGCTTACAAAATACCTTGTGGGGGAAGGCCCGGTTGGCAAACACAGAAGGTAAGCACTATTTGCATAAAAATACTGTATACATATAATGTGAATGAAAGAACATTATTCAGAGCTATACAATCCTATTTTACTCAAAATTCTAACAAATGTAAGCACAGGCAGTTCCCAAATTAAGAATGAGCTCCGTTCTTAAGTCCGTCTTTAAGTCTGATTTGTACACAAGTCAGAACAGTTAGGTACATTCATTATCTAACATTGGTCAGTCAAATGTTTGCCTTAGTATACAGTATATAATGTACCTTTCTATGCATAAAAAAGAAACACTTGCAGATACACTAAAACATCTTTACAATAATACAGTAATAATAATGTTTTGATGCACACTGCAAAGTAGCACCCCCTTTGTTATTACAAACCATTGTATGTACCTCAAATTTTTAATATAATAGACTTTACGGGGTTGGTTCTTAAAGGGCTGTACTAATAGTTGTACTTAAGTCAGACATTTGTAACCTGGGGACTGCCTGTATCTGATTTCCAAACACAGGTTTGAAAGCAAAGAGTACAAGGGGGGAAAGCTTGCTATAGGTGGACATACTTAAGAAATGAAAACTTAGGGTAAATTCTCCATAACTCTTTACTGACAGGTACAAATTATTTCCAGAAAAATGAAATCAATAAAGAATTTTCCTTAATGTTCTAAACACCTAACACAAAAAGAAAACCTTTTTAAAACTAAATATTTTTTAAAATAATATTTACCTGATTAAAAGAGATAATTTTTAAAGGATGGCTGATAACATGGCCAACATAGCATTTTTTATCAGTAACCAAGATACAGTCAACAGTTAATGGCAAGAAAGATATATCTTACAACACAAACAAAGTTTGAAGATGAAAGGATGCTTTCATAAGGCATCTATCTATCTAATCAATAGTGTGGCCTCACTGATTAAGTTTAATTTGGGTAATCCTTTCCTGATGGCTGTGCCTTTGAATGCCATGTTCCAAGCAATATGAACTTATCCTCAACAAAGATCAACACTAGTAAACTGGTCTTAAAAATATATATACCTATTGATATTAGGCAACATCACTTGACACTTAACTTCCTTAGCAATAGGCTGTGTGATAACTTTTAAAAGTACTTTAAACATAGCAATACATGAAGCCCTCTCACTTTGCACACCAACACTTAGTAACTTTTATCATAATACTAGTCATTAAAGACCTCACCTATCTTATAAACAGAAGAAAGCATCATTTCCATGCGGGGAACTTAGATGTTAACTGACTCAAAGTTATACCTAAGTTTATGATGAAGTATAAAATATATACTAAATCCCTGAACCTTACACCTTTAATCATGTAGCAAAAAAGACACCATATAACAATTACTGGAATCAGAATTGGTTTCAGCTCAAGATTTTTTAAATAGTAGAAAAGCACACACTGTATCTTTACAACACCGGAACATTAAAATAAAATTATCTTGTAGTGATAAATCAAATAAATGGAACTAGGCATCTCACATTTGTCAGACACAGTAAAGGCTAGAGAAAATTAAAACATCCACTCATTTCAAAAATTTCATCAAATGATCAGGCAGCATTAAGATATCAAAGATTAAGAGTACAGTACTTGAGAAAACAAGGGTCAAATACGCTACATGTTATAAACATCTAAATAATTTAAGCAGTCAACTGCACCTGGCTGTCCCCATCCACACCCACACCCCCCCCCCAAAAAAAAACTACTTCCTTAGACTTACCCTTGCTCTCTAGAAACTTATAACATGAGGACACTGATTGAAGCCCAACAAATGTGTCTCGGAGGCGGTGTTTTTCAAACTGCAAGCTGTAACCCAAAAATCAATTCAGTGGATTTCAGGCAGCGTTTTTTTTTTTTTAAACGAAACAGAATGGACTATAACAGAAAATATTAGAATGCATCACATTTAATAAGGTATATTTTGTTCTGTGAAACTCTGCAATCATGTGTAGGTGTGTACTAGATCGTGATGAAAAATGTACTTTTTACTGCGGGGCATGATAAAAGAAAAAGTTGGAAAGATCCCCTAGAGGTCTAGGTCTAATGTCTTGGGACAAAAAGGCTGAATGTTTTCATTAGTCCTCAGCACCTACAGTCTCTTTGCTCAAGATGGACCCTTGGAAACCAATTTAAGAGCCCCAGGGCAGGAATAGAGTACCGGGACATGCCCTTGTTAAGCCTTTATTTAGTCCTGAAAGGACAGCTAGCTTGCCCCAAACAAGTCTAGGCAGTTGCCTACAAGCTCTCTGCAGCCTAGCAACCTTCAGAGTAGAGCTCCTCCTTCCCCCACTGACTGTAAACAGTTCAATGCTCCCGACAAACTTTCCTTAACTACAATTCTAAAATCACTGTGTCCCAAGAGAAGGCAGTATTAAGTCTTCTCTCCTCACCAATTCTCCCAATGTCGTCTAGAGAGCTTAGAACACTGTATTCCTCATTCTCAATTGAGAAGCTCCACACAAATCTTTACACTCCCCTCAAAGATCCCAGGACAGAGTACTCCTCCTCCTCTTTCCAGTCCCTACCTTATTCCTATCCCCTCATTCTCAGCATCTCCCAGCTTGGGGCAAATCTATTCTCCCAAAAGCCCTTATTTAACTACTGCATCCTTTTATCAACCCTGGGAAGAAACCGGCCTAGTGTTTTAGAAGCCTGGGAATGTTCCCTTCCCCTCCTTTGCCCAGCAAACCTCCCTGGAGACACTTCCCCAGGAGTGACTCAGTGGTTCAGAGACAAATTTATTAGTTCTCCAGCCGCCCTGAACACGTCTCCATCTCAGCCAAGAGACATCTTCCCATCCCTCACACCCACGGAGCACAGCGAGAAGCCCTGAATCTCCCAGGAACTCAGACAAGTTCCCCAAACCCCCTCCTCCAACCGGGACCAGCATCCCTCTCCCACCCCAGGGACCTCCCGCTCCGCCCCCGTCCCAGAACCAGGGCAGGCCCCATCCTCCCACAAGCGCCAGGGCAGGTTTCCCATCCCTCCGGCTGCCCCAGGCAGGCACCCTCGCGCCTGAAGATCCCCCCTCCCCAAGACTTCCTCACACTGCGCCCTAGCAGGAGCGGCCTTCCCCGCCTCAGCTCCGGAGGGGAGCGCCTTGGGCCTCCAGAATCCGGCAGAGCCGGCAAGCCAGGGCTCCACTCACCCCTCAGCCCGGGAGGCGCGGGAGCTGCTGCAGCGGCTCCTCCGGCTGCTCTTCTCCTCCCCGCTCCCGGCCTCCGCCGTCGCTGCCACTCGGCCTCCGGCCTAGTCCCGGCCGGCCGCTGACCGGCACCGCTTCACCGAGTCCCCAACTCTGGCGGCCGGAGCCCAGTACCCTGCATTGACCCGGAAGCAGCTTTCACGGCCCAACAACAACACGTGACCCTGCTGCACGTGTCACGTCCGCTGCGTGAATGGGCGGGGGCGCCCGAGAAGCAGGTCGTCTCCAACCTACCTGGGGTTCCCATGGCGACGGGGATGGCTGTACTGGGATGGTTTTCACTAGAAACGCACTTCCTCTCCTGCTCTTCTCTGGCTCGTCCAGGTGAAGTGACATCTCAGGTGCAAAGGAGAAGTAGAAATTGGCACATCAGAGAGAAATAGGGGCTTGTCAGAGCAGTGCCTGAGGCGGCTGAGAGGCTGCTGCCTTTCGAGAAGGAGCACTGGGCTGAACCTCTCTGGACACTTAGAATCTTGTTCTGGCTCTGTCACTAATTTGCTGTGTGACCCTGATCAAGTCACTTCCTGTCTCTGGCTACAGTGTCCTCATCCACTAAATGAAGAAGCTATACGAGGTGAACTGTCGGCTGTAATTTAATAATATTCCATGATGCATTTGCATCAGGATATGGTAGCGCTCTGGCCCTTATTGTGTCCCCTTCACAAGGCTTGTGACATCATGAGGTTTCAGTCCTCCAACACCAATGTAATAATTGTTGGTGTTAGTTACCATGGAGTTGACTTGGACTCATGGCGACCTTATTTATATCAGAACCAAGTGTTGCCTGGTCCTGTGTCATCTTCACAATCGTTGGTATGTTTGAGTCCATTGTTGTGGCTATTATGTAGTGCCTTCCAATTTAGGAGCTTATCTTCCAGCACCATATAGGACAATATTCTGTTGTGATCTATATGGTTTTCATTGGCTAATTTTCAGAAGTAGGTCACTAATCCTTTCTTCCTAGTCTGTCTTAGTCTGAACACTCCACTGAAACCTGTCCACCATAGGTAACCCTACTGGTATTTGCAATACTGGTAGCATAGCTTCCAGCATCATAGTAACATACAAGCCCCCACGGTATGACAAACTGACAGACGGGTCGTGGATGTAATAATAGCAGTTTCCACCTATGGAGTCCCTTTTAGGTACCAGGCAATGCACATATGCTATTTCTAGTTTTTACAACCTTCCAAAATTAGGTATTTTGTAGAATTGAAAACCGAAGTTTAAAGGGGACCACCCAGTTAGTAAAAGTGATCAGGCTGAGATTTGAATTCAGGTCAGCCTAGTACCACGTGCTTCATGTTATACCATATTGCCCTAGCTCCAAACACATTATATGTGACTGTTAGGCTATGATTGCTTGTGTACTTCTTTATCTGTTTCTTTTGCAGGAACACACGTGGAATAGGGATGGTTCTGGCTGATCCTGAAGAGAATTTAGCTGAAGTGCTAAGAGTCGAAGAGGTCTCCATGCATAATGTGTGTGTGCTTTCAAGTGATGTGTGTTGGCGGGGGCGGGGGTAAGGATATGGGGTGCATGCTGCACATCTATGTTTTTCTTTCTAGAAAATTATTTAGTGGGGGGACCCAATGACAGCTTACCACCATCAGTTCCCAGGGACTTCCTCTTGTCATTTTGTTTTGTTTTGTCTTACCCCATAGGTAGGACTTAGAGGGGTTAGAGAGAAAACAGCCAGAAGGAGCTGATTATACAAATCTGAAGATAAAGGAGGTGAAACAAGCAATGTGGTTTAGGTTGCCTGGGTTGGGGCTTTCCTCCCCCTTCCACAATGAACAGAGCACTGTTCTGGCACTTTAAATATTGATGGCTTTGGAAGCACCAGGAGCATTGGCATGACCATCTTCAAATGTAGTCTCCAGGAAAACCATGAGAAGGGTAGAGCTGAGTGAAGTATGCAGAGGAGGAAGAATAAGGTGGATGTTGCATAAATACTTTGTTGCTGACTGATTTGTGAACTCAGGTGACCTTGGGGAATCAAAACAGGCTAGATGCACTATCAGCAACTGGGGGAAAAAGAAGAAATGTGGGTCATTACTGTCAACAAATAGTATTACAATGTATATAAATACATATTTATGTATCGTATGTGGCTGGGAGTGATTGGTTATATACTTCTTTGTTTCTTTGAGATATCCTTGAGAAACTTTTCTGTCTTTTGTTTCCATCTCCTCTCTTATAGACAAGACTCCTAAAGACAATATCAAAGTCTCCACCCATCTCCTGCCTATCTCAACAAAACAGCCAGAATTATCTTTCTAAAACTCATGTCTGATCATATTCTTTCCCAGAGCTGAAAACCCTTCTGCGACTCCCGATGGCCGTCAGATGAAAGTCCACAATTATTAACATGCTTTATAAGGCTCTGTGATTTGAGCCCTGCTTATTTCTACAGACTCATCTCTTGCCTTTTTCTCCTCTTACTCTATACCTACTCTGTACAATATGGTAGTTACTAGCTGATTAAATTAAAAATTCCGATCCTCAGTTAACTGTGTGCCTAAACACATGCCAGTTGCCTCAAAAGCAAAGATAAGACTGCTGGGATGACGACTCTACTATTCAGTCCAGTTGGGTCGTACACACAAGACCCTTGTACAGTGTTGGCAATTGAAAGACATTACTGTTATTTATAGAAGGTAAACTGTAAACAACAAGAACAGATTACTTACAGAAAGCAAGCAGTAAACAACAGGAACAGATTTGAGGTGAACCAGTCCCCTTAACCCCTATGAGCACCCCACTTAGTATCGTAGGAGAGGAACCCACTTACGTCTAAAAGGGGACTCGCTCACACTTCCCAAATTACCTATGTCCATTTCTGTGTCACTGAGTGGGCACAGTGTGGATCCGGTGTCAGCAGGTGTCTCTCTTTCTCTCAGCAGGTGTGTCATCAGCTCAGGTCAGGCATGGTGAGTACCCAAACCTCTGCTTCACTGGTGACCTCCTGCCTGGAGGTGCCCAGCTCCGCTCTGTAGGCCAACTCTGCCCACCGCCGCCATCTGCTGGCCTCATGGTTCCCACAGCTCATACCACCGCTACCATTTCTCTGCCATTCAGCTCTGGTGTACTTGCTGCAATTTCTCTTGGTCTTCAGTGTTACCAGTTCAGTGTCACAGTTCTTGACCATTACAGCTCTTAGAGGAGAATCTCAGCCCAGGTCCCTGTGTCCAAAGGATGTGCTTCTCTCCTAGCTCTCATTGATCAGGAAGCCCCATCTGAGCCTCCATGTTCTAGGGTTTTTATCAGTCACTGGGTGGGCCCACCAGCCAATCCTTTAAAGGTCAGTCAGACTGAGTATGGCCCCCCAGCCAATCCTGTAAAGGTAGATTATAAACTACCAATCCTTGCAAGCCGCTTATATGGATAGAAAACCTACCAATTCCTTAGCAGAGTGTGGCTTGAACAATCATTCTCATTTTGTCCCTTCTGAAAACATGTCCAAAGTATGTGAGACAAAGTCTCATCATCCTTGCCTCTAAGAAACATTCTGGCTGTACTTCTTCCAAGACAGATTTGTTCATTCTTTTGGCTGTCCATGGCATATTCAGTATTCTTCGCCAACACCATAATTCAAAGGTATCAATTCTTCTTTGGTCTTCCTTATTCATTGTCCAGCTTTCGCATGCATATGAGGCAATTGAAAACACCACGGCTTGGGGCTTGGGTCAGGCGCACCTTAGTCCTAAAAGTGACATCTTTGCTTCTTAACACATTAAAAAGGGCTTTTGCAGCAGATTTTCCCAGTGCAATAAGTTTGATTTCTTGACTGCTGCTTCTATGGGCATTGATTGTGGATCCTAGTAAAATGAAATCCTTGACAATTTCAATCTTTTCTCCGTTTATCATGATGTTGCTTATTGGTCCAGTTGTGAGGATTTTTTTGTTTTCTTTATGTTGAGGCATAATCCATACTGAAGACTATAGTCCTTGATCTTCATCAGTAAGTGCCTGAAGTCCTCTTCTCTTTCAACAAGCAAGGTTGTGTCATCTGCATATGTCAGGTTGTTAATGAGTTTTCCTCCAATCCTGATGCCACGTTCTTCTTCATATAGTCCAGCTTTTCGGATTATTTGCTCAGCATACAGGTTGAATAAGTACGGTGAAAGAATACAACCCTGATGCACACCTTTCCTGACTTTAAACCATACAATATCCCCTTGTTCGTTCCGAACAACTACTTCTTGGTCTATGTACAGGTTCCTCATGAACAAAATTAAGTGTTCTGGCATTCCCATTCTCTGCAATGTTATTCATAATTTGTTATGTTCCACACAGTCGAATGCATTTGCATAGTCAATGAAACACAAATGTACATCTTTCTGGTATTTTCTGCTTTCAGCCAGAGTCCATCTGACATCAGCAATGATATCCCTTGTTCCACATCCTCTTCTGAATCTGGCTTGGATTTCTGGCAGTTCCCTATCGATGTACTGCTGCAACCACTTTTGAATGATCTTCAGGAAAATTTTACTTGCGTGTGATATTAATGATATTGTTAGATAATTTCCGCATTCTGTTGAATCATCTTTCTTTGGAATAGGCATAAATATGGATATCTTCCAGTCCGTTGGCCAGGTAGCTGTCTTCCGAATTTCTTGGCATAGACGAGTGAGCACCTCCAGTGCTGCATCCATTTGTTGAAGCATCTCAGTGGATATTCTGTCAATTCCTGGAGCCTTGTTTTTCGCCGATGTCTTCAGTGCAGCTTGAAGTGGACCTCTTCCTTCAGTACCATATGAAGAAGTTGTTGGTCTTGCAAAATTCTATCATGTGATCTCCTGCATCATTCCTATCACCAAGGCATTATTTTCCAACTACCAATCCTTCTTCTTTGTTTCCAACTTTCGCATTCCAATTGCCAGTAATTATCAATGCCTCTTGATTGCACGTTTGATCAATTTCAGACTGCAGAAGTTGGTAAAAATCTTCAATTTCTTCATCTTTGGCCTTAGTGGGGCCTTAGTGGTTGGTGCATAAATTTGAATAATAGTCATATTAGCTGGTCTTTTTTGTAGGCATATGGATTATCCTATCACTGACAATGTTGTACTTCAGGATAGATCTTGAAATGTTCTTTTTGATGATGAATTCAACGCCGTATCTCTTCAATTTCTCATTCCCGTCATAGTAGACCATATGATTTTCTGACTCAAAATGGGCAATATCAGTTCATTTCAGGTCACTAATGCCTAAGGTATTGTTTATGTGTTCCATTTCATTTTTGACGATTTCCAATTTTCCTAGATTCGTACTTCATACATTCCACGTTCCTATTATAAATGGATGTTTGCAACATTTCTTCTCATCTTGAGTCCTGCCACATCAGCAAATAAAGGTCCTCAGAGCTTGACTCCATCCATGTCATTAAGGTCAATTCTACTTTGAGACAGCAGCTCTCTTCTCAGTCATATTTTGAGTGTCTTCCAACCTGAGGGGCTCATCTTCCAGCACTACATCAGACAATGTTCCGCTGCTATCCAAAAGGTTTTCACTGGCTAATTTTTTTTTCAGAAGTAGACTGCTATGTCCTTCTTCCTACTCTGAGTCTGGAAGCTCAGCTAAACCTATCCACCATGGGTGACGCTTCTGGTATTTCAATACCTGTGGCATACCTTCCAGCATCACAGCAACGCTCAAGCCACCACAGTACAACAAACTGACAGGCGCATGGGGGTATTAGCCTCATAAAATTAATTGGAAGTATTATATAATATTGACATTATTTTTTTCTTAAATGTGTGCTAGATTTCTCCAGTGAAGCCATTTAAACCTAGAGTTTTCTTCATGGGAAGGTTTCTAATTACAAATTAAATTTATTTAATAATTATAACATTATTAGAAATTTTTTATTTCTTATTGTGTCATTTTTGTAAGTTGTATTTTTCTAGGAATTTGTTCACTCCATATAAAATTTCAGTTTATTAGTATAAAATTGTTCATAATATCTTATTAACTTTGTCATATCTTCAGGTTCTGCAGTGATATCTCTATTTACTCTAGATATTGGATAATTGTGCTATATCTTCTTTTCATGATCAGCCTCACCAATTTAGTTGGTCTTCCCAAAGAAACAATTTTTTTTTAACCTTTGTTATTTTTTTCCTGTTTTATTATTTCTTTGTTTTTATCTTTATTATTTGCTTCCTTCTACTCTTATTGGATATAACTTACTATTCTTATTCTGACTTACTTTCCTAAAATATGCATTTAAAACTGTCTAAAAACCGATTGCCATCAAGTGAATTCCAACTCATAATGACCCTATAGCACAGAGTAAAACTGCCCATAGGGTTTCCAAGGAGTGGCTGGTGGATTTGAACTCCCGACCTTTTGGTTAGCAGCTGAACTCTAGAACCACTGTGATATGCCTATAAGTACAGCTTTAGTTGTATGCCACAGTTTTAATATGTAGTATTTTCATTATAATTCAGTTTTAAGTATTTTCTCATTTCAGTTGCGATTTCTTCTGTAACTCATGGGTTATTTACAAGTGTATTTCTTTCTTCTTTCCTCCAATTATTTATTTTTTTTATTGTACTTTAGGTGAAGGTTTAAAAACAAGTAGTTTCTCATTATACAGTCAATACACATATTGTTTTATGACGTTGGTTAACAACCCCATGGCATGTTCACTGTCTCCCTTCTCGACCTTTTTTTTTTTTTTGGTGAAAATATACATAGCCAAAGATACACATTTCAAATATTTCTACATGCACAGTTCAGTGACATCAATTACAATCTTCCAGTTGTGCTGCTATACTCACGTTAGATTAAGGTTTACAGAACAAAATAGTTTCTTATTAAACAGTTAGTACACATGTTGCCCTATAACAATGGTTAACAACCCCACTACATGTCAACACTGTCCTAACTCAACCTTGGGTTCCCTATCACCAGCTTTCCTGTCCCCTTCTGCCTTCTAG
>NW_004444079.1:246075-265608 GCF_000243295.1 Trichechus manatus latirostris
AAAAAATTTGGCTATGTCTGAGCAGGCGGGCTGTGTGTTCTTTGTTGTTTGCTCATCTGTGGGCATGATACTTTTTGCCTCCTTCTCCAACAGGCAGGGTCAGTCACTCAGATATGGTACAGCAGGGCAGGTCTAGCTGAAGAGGAGTTGCTGGGATGGGTTGTTTGTGGCACTTACTACAGCCACCAGGGTAGGTTGGTAATCAGTGCAGGGCAGGTTCCGGTAGGCCGTGCCTGTGCTGCTTGGTGGTGTGATGTTAAGCGCACGGTGCAGGTAGGCAGGGTGGAGTGGGGAGATTGTGATGTGTGGAGCTAAGGTACGGGAGAGAGGAGAGAGGAACAGGAGCCAAATACATACAAAAAAAAAAAAGAGTGGTAAGAGAGCTTGCCTTTGGAGTGGAGAGATGGGAGACTATGAAATGGAGAAAAACCAAAAGGGGAAGAAGAAGAAAAGAAAAGAATGAATAAACAAAAATTAGAAAGAAAAAACTGCAAAGCTCCCAGGGATCCCACTGGTGTGGTTATGAAGTCTGGGGAAGTTGTTTTCAGGTGTTGAAGTACAGCCTGGCTAGGAGGCGTAGAAGTATTCAACATCAGGTATTCAGGGGACAGTAAGAGAAGGAAGGTATAGAGGGATGAGAAACTGAGTAATGAAGAAAGACAAAAAAGGAAGAAGAGGGAAAAGAAAACAAAACAAATTTAAAAAAGAGAACAAGAAACCCCCAAAAAAAGTAGGAAAAAAAAACCCACAAAAAAAAATGCCCTCAGGGATCCCTCTGTGCGTCTGCGCAAGTGGAGGGGGTAGGTCCTAAGCCGTGTAGCACTGCCTGGCAAGAACGGGCTCCCAACTTGAGAAAAGAAAAAGAAAACAAACAAACAAAAAGCCCCGGGATCCCACCAGCATGGCAGCACAGACCGGGAAGCCGTTCCACACTCGAACGGAGCTCTACAGCCCCTCAGGAAGAAGCAAAGATTGTGCACAGAGCCAGGTATTTGAGCGAAAGGAGGGGGAGGTGGTGAGAGGTAAGGAAGAAATCAAAAGAAGCAGAAAAAAGCAACACCAGCAGCCAATAAATGGCACTCAGGGAGTCAGCCAGTGCAGGTGAGTGGAATCCAAGCAGCCAGTGTTTCCCGGCCAAGAGATTGTGGCCACGGGAAGCAGAGGAGGCCGAGTTGGGGTGAAGAAGTGTGGGGGGTGGGAAAGCATATCTCACCAGTTACCGGTTGGTCTGTCTTCTGCTGGAAGCTCCATGAAGCTGCTTTCTCATACCCCCTATTTGCTGGTCTCTGATAGGAGTCCAAGATGGCTGATCCATGCTGCATTAGCTGATAGGGGACCTCTCCATGTATGTCTCCTTGCTCTCTGTTCTCTATCAGTTTTTTATTCTATTTGGTGCTTGGCTGAGCTCTTTATCTCTTCATTTGATGTGTAGGGTTTCAGGATTGCTGTTTTCTCTGTTTGGCTTAGTTTTTCGGATCTTTGCTGTGGAGGGATGGCATGGTGCTTCTTCCTAGAGCGCCATTTGCTGGAAGTCTCCTAGAAGTGTATTTCTTAATTTCTAAATGTATAAAGATTTTTAAGTGATTTTTAATCTATTTCCTAGTTTAATTAAACTGTGGTTAGAGAACACACTCTGTATAATTTCAGTCCTTTGGAAATTACTGAAATTTGCTTTATGGCCCAGAATATGGTAATTTGGAATAGAATTGTGAGTGCTTGAAAAGAATGTGTTTGCTGTGGTTGTTGAGTTCAGTGTTCTGTGTAAGTCAATTAGATCGAGTTTGTCAGTTGTGTTGTTCAAACTTAGTACATTTTAATTGATACTTTTGTTAGCTTATTGCATCAGTTATTGAGGGAGATGTGTTAAAAAATATGTCACTATGACTGTGGATGCATTTGTTTTTACTTGTAGTTTTGTCAATTTTTGATTAATGTATTTTGAGGCTATATTATCAGATAACTATTAATTTAGAATTATATTTTTCTGGTAAATTCAACTTCCTCTCATTATAAAATATCCCACTCATCTCCAGTAATGCTTTTTACTGTAAAGGCTATTTTTTCTGATATTAATATAGTGTAGTTGGTTGAGTTGTGGCCCCTAAAAAGATATGCCCACATCCTGGAACCTGTGAATGTGACATTATTTGGAAAAAAGTGTTTTTACAGATGTAATTAAGTTAAGGATGTTAAGATGAGATCATCCTGGATTATCTAGGTGGGTCCTAAATCCAATGACAAGTGTTTGTATAAAAGATGGAAGAGGAGAAGACATAGACCAAAAAAAAAAAAAAAAACCCCATTGCCATCAAGTTGATTCTGACTCTATAGGACAGAGTAGAACTGCTCCACAGGGTTTCCAAGGAGCACCTGGTGGATTCGAACTGCCAACATTTTGGTTAGCAGCCAAACTCTTAACCACTATGTTACCAGGGTTTCAGAGGAAAAGGCCATATGAGGATGGAGGCAAAAATTGGGAGTTGTGCAGTCACAAGTCAGGAAACACCTGGAGCCACCAGAAGCTGGAAGAAGCAAGGAAGGATTCACCCCTAGAGCCTTTTGAGGAAGCATGGTCCTGCCAACACTGTGATTTTGGACTGCTGGGCTCCAGAGCTGTGAGAGAATAACTTTCTGTTGTTTTAAGCCACAAAGTTTGTGGTAATTTGTTACTGCAACCCTAGGAAACTAACACATATAGCCACACCAGCTTTCTTTTGGTATATATTTTTCCTATACTTTTACTTCCAAGTTCTTATATTTTACAAGTATTTCTCATAAAAAATAAGATTGATTCTTTTCTAATTTAGCCTGACATTCGTTATCTTTTAATTGGAGAATTTTATTCATTTACATTTAATGTGAATACTGATAAATTTGGGTTTAAATCCACCATTTTACCATGTGATTTATATTTGTTCTACCTGTTTCATGTTTGGTTTTTTCAGTTAGTATTCATTTTGAATACCTGTATAATAACTATTGTTTATTGTTTTTTTTTATTTCTTCCATTATCTCCAACCTTCTATCTGGAATCATTTTTCTTCTGTATAACAGAAATCCTCAAGTTTTATTTTTAGTGAGGGACTGCAGGTGTGAATGATCACACCTTATTGCCTGAAAAGGTCTTTATTTAATCTTTTTCATTCCAAAAATATATTTTTTGTTAGGTAAAGAATTCTATGTCAGCAGGAAGTTTTGTATCAGGACTTTGAGAATATTATCCCATTGTTTTCTAGTATCCATTGTTTCTTTTGAAAAGTCAACTGTCAAGATAATTTTTGTTCCTTTGAAGGTAATCACTGTTTTAAAATATTTTTTATTATGCAAAATTCAAATACACATAGAAGTAGAAAAATAATACAACAAATGCCTTTGTAACATTTTTGTATCTTCTATATCTTCATCCTCCACACTGAATAATTTTGAAGCAAATCTCAAACGCTGTATCATTTCACCTGCAAATATTTCGAAAGGTTTATTAGTTTTCTGTTGCTGCTGTAACAAACTACCACAAACTTAGTGGCTTAAAACAACACAAATTTATTACCTTATAGTTCTGTAGGTCAGAAATCTGATATGGGTCTCACTGAGCTGTGGAGCAGTGGTTAAGAGCTACAACTGCTAACCAAAAGGTCAGCAGTTTGAATCCACCAGGCGCTCCTTGGAAACCCTATGGGGCAGTTTTACTCTGTCCTATAGTGTCACGATGAGTCGGAATTGACTTGATGGTAACAGGTTTGGTTTTGGTTTTGGTTTTGGAGCTAAAATCAAGGTATTGGCAGGGCTGAATTCCTTTCTGGAAACTATAGGAAAAAAATTGTTTCCTTGCCTTTTCCAGTGTCTATATACTGCTCATATCCCTTGGCTTGTGGTTCTCTTCCTTCATCTTCAAAGCCAACAACATCTCTGACCATTCTTCCATAGTCACATCTCCCTCTGACTCTCCTCTTCTGCCTCCTTCTTCCACTTCTAAGGACTCTTGTGGTTAAATTGGGCCCACCTGGATGATCCAGGATAATATTCCTGTCTCAAGGTCAGCTGATTAGCAACATTAATTCCCCTTTGCCTTGTAACATAACCTATTCACAGGTTCCAGGAATTATGATGTGAACATCTTTAGGAGACCATTATTCTACCTAATACAACAAGGAATCACAATACCATGATCATACCTTTCAAGGATAACTGTAATAACTTAATTTTAGCAAGCATCCAGTCAACATTCTAAATTCTCTGAGTAACATAAATGCTTTTTTTTTTCAGTTGGTTTGTTTGAATGAGGGTCCAAACCTAATTTACCCATTGCATTTGGTTGGCACATCTCTTAACTTTTAATCTATAAGTTCCCTTTTTTTTTCCCTTGAAGTTTATTTGTTGAAGAAATCAAGTTGTGTATCCTGTAGTCTCCCATATTCTGGACTTTACCAGCTGCATCCTTGTTATTTTTAACATGTTATAGTGGTAATCAAATTTAGAGGCTAAGTCTAATTCAGATTACATTTTTGGCAAGAATACTTTAGAGGTAGTGTCGAATACTTCCATCTGGAGGCATATAATATAGAGTTGTCTCTTTTTGTAATGTTAATGGCCACCAATGTGCATTGCCTACATCAATCACTTGGAAAGTGATATTCTAATTATGTAATTCTTACTTAATTTACCAGCTAGAATACTTCTTTAAAGAGAATTGTTTTCTCATTTACTATTTGGTTACCCTTAGGTACCAATTGCATAAGAACGCCAAGTTAAACGCTCCAAAAATGACCAATGAGTTGTTGTTGTTTTTAAGTGTGACTATGAACTCATGGATTTAATATTTTGATGTGTTTTAATGTGTTGCACTTACCATTCTTATGATGCTCAACTTGTTCTATCTTTGGCTAGAGGGAGCCTCTTCCAGATGGCTCATGAGTACTTGGAGCACAACACTGGTAGTCTTTGATAGCTTTCTTGCTTTTTGGTATGACAAGAAAAACCTGAAATCAGCCATTTTCCCAAAGTTCTCTGGTTCCTGTTGGTGTGTTATATAGTACTTAGAGATCACAGTTTATTGTTCCCGGATTTTTCAATTTCTAGGTCTTTTTGGTGTAATCTTTTAAAAAATTTTTATGGGTGGTTTTAAGGTTTTCTACTGGTATTTGGGAACCCTGCTGGTACAGTGGTTAAAAGCTCGGCTGCTAACCAAAAGGCAGCAGTTCGAGTCCACCATCTTCTCTTGGAAACCCTACTGGGCAGCTCTACTCCGTCGTATAGGGTCGCTATGAGTCAGAGTCAAATCAACAGCAACCAGTTTGTTTTTTTGTTTGTTTGTTTTTTGATGTTGGTATTTGATTTTCAGCAGTTTTAAACTGATCCACTAGATAGCTCCCCCAACCCCTTGGATTTCAGAGGGTACTTGAAGACATCTGTGGCTTGATGTACTTTCATCACTTTTGAGAATTCTCTTCAATTATATTTTCAAATATCACTTCTGACTCATTTGTTATTTCCCTCAGCAACACCATTTACATGTATATGAGAATTTCTTGGTGTGCCTTCCTGTCTTTTACACCCACTTTAAGTTTTCCATTTATTTGTCTCTCTGTGATTCATTATGGATATTTGCTTCTGACCTATATTCCAGTATATTGATTCTTTTTTCAAATATATATAATCTGCTATACAATTCATCTACTGAGTTCTTAATTTTGGTTATTATATTTTTCAGTTTTATATTTTTTATGTTTCTTTTGTATAATTTCTGGTCCTCTGCCAAAATTGTCAATCTTTTTTCTTATTTTGAATAATTTAAATATAGGGTTTTTTTTTTAAGTCCATGTGTCATAACTTATTAAAAGGTCTAATTCAATCATACATTGCTTCTCTTTCATATTTTCTTGGCTCTTCATTTGCCTGGTTAATTTTGATTACAAGGAAGATATTGTAACTTAAAAATTCTAATAATAATTTGGGGCCTAACATGGTGTTATATTTCTCTGAAAGGATTTATATTTTCTTTGGGCAGACAACCAGGAACACCAATAATCCAGGAAAAACTTAATCCAATTTCAGAGAATATTTGAATTTGGGCTTCAAAATCTTTGGGAACTCATCTACTTACAGTTCATCCTTGCTTCTAAAGAGTAGCCTTTTAGAGACTCAACTGTTATGGCTTAAATTGTGTCCCTGAAAAAAGATATGCTGAAGTCCTCATCCCTGGTTCCTGTGAATGTGAATTTATTTGGAATTAAGTCTTTGTAGAAGTAATTAGTTAAGTTAACATGAGGTCGAGTTGGAGCAGTATGGTCCCTAATCCAATATGACTGTTGTCGTTATAAGAAGAGAACAGACACAAAGACATGCACAGAGAATGCCATGTGAAGACAGGAGGCAGAGATTGGAGTGATATGTCCACAAACCATGGAACGCCTGGGCCTACCAGAGCTGGAAGAAACAAGGAAAGATTTTCCCCGAGAGCCTTCAGGGAGAGCATGGGCTTGCCAACACCTGGGGTTCAGACTTCTAGCCTCCAGAACTGTGAGAGAATGAATTTCTGTTGTTGTAAGGCACTCAGTTTATGGTAATTTGTTACAGCAGCCGTAGGAAACTAATATATCCACCGAAACATGGTGGGTTATCAGGACTCCCCTTTTTACACTTTGGACAAGTTTTTTATTATTTCTTAGCCCCACGGTGCTATCAAAAGCACTGCTCAGTTTATAAGCCTCTCTATTGTCTGTTTTTAAATCAGCATACACTGCCAGGGGAGAAACAGCCCCAAATGCCTCTCTGGATTTCTCCTCCCAGATCTTGGCCCCTTCTTTGCTTTATTAGTTACCTAATTCCTACAAGCAGGTTTTAAAAAATATTTGTCCAGCTTTTCTAGTTGTCTTCAAAGGAAGGTTTAATTGATACTATCCAGTTCATCGTGCTAGAAATGGAAGTTGCCAATTCATTTCTACTGCTTCTTTTTTTTTTTTTTTTTTTTTTGGTGTTTTTACAAATCCCTGACCCCACTCAAGAAATGTAATGAGAATGAACATGGATAACTTAAGGGAATTTCAGCGAGAAACATGAGTTTAATAATAATAGTAGCTGACACATATTGAGCTCTTCCTAGAGCCAAATACTGTTCTTAGCTTTTCATGTACTTACTGATTTAGCTTCTAAAGATAAACTTAATGTGAACTCAAGGTATTTTTCTTCAGTAAAGATCAACCATTTAAAAAGGGAATCTCTCTAAAAACAACAGACTTCTAAATGTGTAGCTTGCTGATAACATTCAGTGACTGGCTCAAAACTTGACCGTCGTAGTTGGTCAATAAATATTTGTTGAAGAAATGAATGAATAATATTGGAGCATAATTGAAACAATAATGCAGTTGTTTGGCTATCTTGTTACTCTCCACTCTCTGTGAACATTTAGCTCAGCAAAGTTGTATTACAGTAAGCATTGCTTCTAAGCCAAGAACTTGTCATAGGTAAGCCTGGCTTGCCAGTAAGGTTAAATATTGCTTATAGGTATCCATCTGTCTTGGAAGGTTTAGCTGTTCACTTACCTCAGGAGGTTCCATTGAGCTCTGTAAATATGTCATTTAAAAAAATTGTACCAATTTTGAAATAACAGTGAGTATAATTAAAAATATTGTACAGAATATTAGTCCAAAATGCCCATCCAACTACTGAGACACTGGAAATATAATCCTCTCCAATATAAAATTCTTCTGTTATATGTTATTTTGTTATTTGTATGTTAGAATTTTATAGTTATTTTTCTCTAAAAATCTTCAAGGTACTCCCGTATGACTCCTTTAAACTTGGCTCTTCTCACATTAAGTTGTAAATGAGGGAAGTAAGGTAGACTACAGAAAGGGAAAAGGAAATGAGGAAAAGAAAGCATCAGGAGGGATTTTGGAAGAACGGTGTCATGGATTGAATTGTGTCCCCCCAAAATATCTGTCAGCTTGGCTGGGTTATGATTCCCAGTATTGTATGATTGTCTACCATTTTGTAATCTGATGTGATTTCCCTATGTGTTGTAAATCCTATCGCTATGATGTAATAAGATGGATTAGCGGCAGTTATATTGATGAGGTCTGCAAGATTAGATAGTATCTTAAGTCAGTCTCTTTTGAGATATAAAAGAGAGAAGTGAGCAGACAGACAGGGGGACCTCATACCACCAAGAAAGCAGTGCCAGGAGCAGAGCATGTCCTTTGGACCTGAGGTTCCTGCACTGAGATGCTCCCAGACCAAGGGAAGACTGACGCATCACAAGGATCTTCCTCCAGAGCCGACAGAGAGAGAAAGCCTTTCCCTGGAGCCGGCGCCCTGAATTTGGACTTCTAGCCTACTGGACTGTGAGAGAATAAACTTCTCTTTGTTAAAGCCATTCACTTGTGGTATTTCTGTTATAGCAGCACTAGATAACTAAGACAAATGGGTGGTAATATTCCATACATTTTACATGGAGAAGTTGTATAAGAATAGACATCACCTCAGTGTCGGTAGACTAGCTCTCCATTAAATTAAAGGTCTTGCCTTATATAATGACTTGATTCTGACTCTGTGTTAGTTTTAAAATATATCCTTTCATTGAGTGGTGGGGTGTTTGTCCTCTCCTTTTGAACCTGGACGGGACTTTCTGTCTTCCTAAATTTGTGGGATAAAATGCCACACACTATGGCCTTGTTCTCTTGGGATACTTGTGCTTAAAGCCCAACTACCATGCTGTGAAGAAGCTCCTGTAGCCATATGAAGAAGTTGTGTGAAGATATTCTCACCAACAACCCCAGCTAAGGTCTCAGCCAACAGCTAACATCAACAACCAGACATATGAGTAAGTGAGCCTGACGTGTTTCCAGCCCCCAGCATTGAATCACCCCCAGCCTTGGAGTGGATTATGGAATAGGAGATATTATGGAACAGAAGCAATCCACCCCACTGTGTCCTTTCTGAACTCCTCACCAATTGTCTTAGTTATCTAGTACTGCTATAACAGAAATAGCACAAGTAGATGGCTTTAACAAACAGAAGTTTATTTTCTCACAGTCTGGTAGGCCGCAAGTCCAAATTCAGGGTGTTAGCTCCAGGGCAATGCTTTCTCTGTCAGCTCTGGAGAAAAGTCCTTGTTAGGTCAATCTTCCCCTGGACTAGGAGCTTCTCCGCCCAGGGACCCTGGGTCTAAAGGAAGCACTCTGCTCTCGCTGTTGCTTTCTTGGTGGTATGAGTCCCCTGTCTCTCTGCTCGCTTCTGTCTTTTATATCCCAAAAGAGATTGGCTCAAAACACAATCCAATCTTGTAGACTGAGTCCTGACTCATTACCATAACTGCCGCCTATCCCACCTCATTAACATCATAGAGGTAGGATTTATAACGTAGCAAAATCACATGGACAGTCAAACAATACTGGGAATCAAGGGCTAGCCAAATTGATACACATATTTTTGGGGGACATGATTCAATCCATGACACCCACCAAATCCATGACATTAACAAAATGGTTGTTTTACACCACTAAGTTTGGGGTAGTTTGTTGCGCAGCAATAGATTACTGGAACCCACCCATAGTTAAAGATGGGAATCTGGCACAACCTTGCTTTTCTGGCTCATCTTCCATTGTTCCTCCTACCCTTGCCCCTGATATACTCCTCATTCCTTCCCCTCCCCTCAGTCTGCTCTCCCTTCGTGAGCACCTCATGCACTTTCACATTCCTTGGGCCCTTGCTGGTGTTGTTCCCTCTTCCTGGGCTTCAGCATCAGGAAGACCTTGGTTTGAGTTCTATTTGGGCCACTGAAGAGCTGAGTAATCAATCCCTCTATTCCTCACCAGAAAAATAGGGATAAAAATAAAACCTATTCATAGATTAAACGGCTCAAGTATATAAAGTGCTCAGTGCCTGGCACATAGTAAACACTCAATAAATGTTAACTATTTATTATAGGTTCTTTCTATTCCCTTAAGTGAGTTTCTGTTGAACATTCAAGACTTAAATGAAACCTTTTGTCTCTTAAGTCTGAGCTCATATGTCAATTCCTCTGTGAAGACACCCTCACCTCCAAGACAAAATTAAATTGTTCCTTCCATTATGCTTCCAAGAACTTTACAAATTTTTCTATTATAGGTTTGAGAAGCAACTTATATATGTCACCCCCATTGAACTCTAAATTTCTTAAGGAAAAGATTTCAGGCAAAGGCCTCACAAAAATAAAGAATTTTCTTGTCTTTTGTGGTGTATGTGTATTTATATTTGATGTACCAAATAAACCAAATCCATTGCTGTCGAGTTGATTCTCACTTATAAGTGACCCTATAGGATAGAGCCTTAAGTACCTAGAGCCCTGGTGATGCAGTGATTAAGCACTTGGCTGCTAACCAAAAGGTCGGCGGTTTGAACGCACCAGCTACTCCACAGGAGAAAGATGTGGCAGTCTGCTTCTGTAAAGATTACAGCCTTTAAAATCCTATGAGGCAGTTCTACTCTGTCCTATAGGGTTGCTATGAGTTGAAATTAACTTGACAGCAGTGGGTTTTTTTTTAAATTAAATACCATAGTGGGGAAAGTGCAGCCCTGATGGCACAGTGGTTAAGAGCTATGGCTGATAACCAAAAGGTCGGCAGTTCGAATCCACCAGCCGCTCCTTGGAAACCCTACGGGGCAGTTCTACTCTGTCTTATAGGGTCGCTGTGAGTTGGGATTGACTCGATGGCAATGGTTTTTTTTTTTTAATAATGGGGAAAGGGAAGTAAAGAATTTGTTCGATGGCTATGGCTCAAGAATTCGTGGAACCTAAGTAACCTACCCAAGAGAAATGAAAACATGTCCACACAAAAACTGGTATACAAATGCATAGCAGCATTATTCATAATAGCCAAAAAGTTGAAACACCTCAAATATACATCAATGGACAAATGAATAAACAAATGTTGTATATCCATACAATGGAATATTGTTGGGCCATAAAAGTACTGATACATGCTACAACATGGATGAACCTTGAAAGCATTATGCTAAGTGAAAGACGCCAGACACAAAAAGTTCATGTATTGTATGAGTCCCTTCATATGAAAGTCCAGACAGAAAGTAAATTAGTGATTGCTTAGGGCTAGAATGGGGATGGAGGGCTAAGGAGGTGGTAGCTAAAGGGTATGGGGTTTCTTTTTGAGGTGATGAAAATTGACTGTGGTGATGGTTGCACTTCTCTGTGAATATGCTAAAAACCATTGAGTTGTACCCTTTAAATCAGCGAATTGTATAATATGTGAATTATGTCTCAATAAAGCTGATTTGAAAAAAAAAGAATTTACAGAACCTAAGTCCTTGCCCAAATACTGTCTCCACTAACAAGACTTATACTTTTTAACTTTGTTGAGTACACATAAAAATAAGTGAATTGTGTAAGTCATGTAAGAGGAGATCAGTATTATTCTTAGCTCGTTATTGTCCACTGTGTACCAGGCACTGTAGTAGGTGCTATACAATTTAGATTTCATGGTCCCTCATTATGCTTGCTTGCCCGCAAGTATCCCAAACTGCAGTGCTCCTCTTTTTGACCTGTCCTTGCATGGCAAATCCCAGGGTGAAGTTAACTGTCCTGTAGCAGAGGAGCTGAACACTGTTCTGAGAAATTCACATAACTGAGCTGACCGGATGCACTATGGATGCACTTTAACTTCTCAAACTACAAACAGGCACTCAGTACTCCCCACCTGTCTTACTGAGCTTTTCTAGTTTCCCACCACCTAAGATGACTTTCTCTCTCCTCAAACCTCTTACATTCCGTGTTCTCCTTCCTGTTGAGCTGATGGCCTCGCTTCAGACTTTCTGAGAAAAACAGAAACCATCAGTGTGGACTTGTTTATCTTCCTACGCCTTCCCTAACAGCCTACCTGCACTTGCTTCATTTCTCCTCTGCTACAATGGAGGATGTGTTCCTTCACCTATCCAAGGCCAGTTCCTCTGTTTGTGTTTTGGATTTCATCTACTCACACCCACTCAAGGTCGTCTATCCTTTGGTGTTTCACCAACCTCTTCTTCTTTTCCAGATGATTCCCTTCACAACAAACATGCTGTGGTATTTCCCGTCTTAAAAAAAAATATTCCCTGACTTCACATTCTGTATCCTCTCCCTACTGCTTCCGCCCTACCCCACCTCAGCAAAATTTCAGTAAAATAGTGGCTACACAGGTTGTCCCTGCTTCTTCACTCACCATTCACTCCTCGGTTTTCTTGGATGCGGATTGTTCCCAGCACTCTCCACTGAAGCCATTCCTGTGAGAGTCACCAATGGACACTTCTCTGCTTTCACTCACCATTCACTCCCCAGTTTGCTTAGACTTGGATTGTTCCTACCACTCTCCACTGAAGCCGTTCCTGTGCAAGTCACCAATGGACACATCTCTGCTTTCACTCACTATTCACTCCCCAGTTTGCTTAGTCTTGGATTGTTCCCACCACTCTCCACTGAAGCCATTCCTGTGCAAGTCACCAATGGACACATCTCTGCTTTCACTCACTATTCACTCCCCAGGTTGCTTAGTCTTGGATTGTTCCCACCACTCTCCACTGAAGCCATTCCTGTGCAAGTCACCAATGGACACTTCTCTGCTTTCACTCACCATTCACTCCCGTTTGCTTAGACTTGGATTGTTCCCACCACTCTCCACTGAAGCCATTCCTGTAAGAGTCAACAATGGAAGCTTCTCTGCTTTCACTTTAAAAATCACAGTAGCATTTGCTTCACTTCTCCCCTCCCTTCTTTATGGCCTCTGGGACATCACTTGCTTCTTGTTTTCGTCTTTCACTCTGGCTGCTCTTTCTTACTTTCCTTGGAGGGTTTGTCCTCCTCTACCCTACCTCCAAATGTTAGGGTTTCCTAAGGCTCAGTTCAAAGCCCTCTTCTCTTGTCTCTCTTTCTCTCTAGTCTCTCCCTAGGTCATGTCGTCTATTGCCCTGGATTTAAATAGCATCTTGATGATGAATTACAAATCACTAGCCCAGGCTTCTCTGAGCCCCCATATCACACATTATCCAACCGCCTATTTAAAATTTTCATTTGGATAATCTAAAGATCAAATACAGATCTCTTTCCATTCCTTCTATATCCCCTCCCAATCTAGTCTTTCCCATCTCAGTAAACAGCACCACTTTTCACACCAATTGCTAAATCCAGTATCTTGGAATTCATCCTGACTCTACCAAATGCTGTCTACCTTCAAAATATACTTATCTCTATTTCTGTAGATACCCAGCTTGGATAAGCACTCTAAATATTTGTTTAATAAACAAATGAATAGGAAAAGGTGAATGTGTTTGCCCACTTGAGAAACTCTGGAACAGGTTTCTGAGAGTCTTATTGTGTGAGAACTTGGTGTCCCTGTGCCAGTAGGGCACCAAAAAAAAAAAAACAAAAAACCGTTGCTGTTGAGTCAATTCTGACACATAGCAACCCTATAGGAGAAAGCAGAGCTGCCCCATAGCGTTTCCAAAGAGCAGCTGGTGGATTCAAACTGTTGACCTTTTGGTTAGCGGCCAAACCACTGTGCCACCAAGGCTCCAGTAGGGCACCAAGACACTGGCATTAAAGCATGCCCAAAGTAAGTGGGGAAAAGATTTTTCCAGCTTCTGGGATGGACATGGAACCTCCCTGGGGGTAGATAAGAATCAAGGTGCCTATGTCCTTTTGAGTCACTCCGTTGTCATGGGCAGGGAGGAATGCTCACATAGGATAGAGATCAAACCCCTCCAGACCAGGCCTTGGGAAATTTTCCCAACTTTCTCCACAGAAGCCTTTGTAAACTCAAAGTGAGGCCATACTTTGGGAAACCTATTAAAAGAACTATAGCATCTTAATAAGAATGGCAGATCTGGAGTAGGTAGGACATGGTTGGCAGCAGTGTTAGTGGCAGCAGTAAGGCAGCATGGAAGCTTTATAAGGCATGGAACATGCATGAGCTGGGGAACTGGCCAGGGAAAAGAAGGCCCAGTCATTCTACAAAGTGGCAGTTGGAGTGCCCAGTCCTTGGGATTCTTCATAGTTGCATTTCCCAATCCTAAAACCGGTTGCCATCAAGTCAACTCTCACTCATGGCAACCCCATATGTGTCACATTAAACTGTGCTCCATAGGGTTTTCAATGGCTGATTTTGGGAGTAGATCACTAGGCCTTTCTTCCAAAGTGCCTCTGGGAGCACTCAAACCTCCAACCTTTTGATTAGCAATCAAGTGCTTTAATCATTTGCTCCACCCAAGACTCCTTCCCAGCCCTAGTGTTCCCCAAATTGCTACAGGTGCCTTACACACACACATACACACACACACACACAAACACACTCCACAGTGCTTGTCAAAAATGCCTTGGAAAAGCAGCACCCTACATTACTCTTGGAGAGTCACTATACAGTAAGTCCCTGGGTTACAAACTTGACTTACGGACGACTATTTGCACTCACTTTGAAACAACTGAACTAACCCCTAAAACCAGTTGCTGTGGAGTTGATTCCAACTCACAGCTAACCAACCCCTACTCTCAACAAATTCTTCATCACAATCACCTTCTCTTGCAGCTTTTAAATCATTGAAAAGGCTTCAAGCCTTTTCTTGCACTAAAGTAAGGCTAAATAAGAAGCATATGCACCTATTCTGACTTAGCTACAAATTCAGCTTAAAGACACACTTAGGAACGAATCTCGTTCATAACCTGGGAACTGCCTGCACACGTTTGCACTGTAAGTGCTCCAAGATGTTCTGTTTAATTTTGTTTTATGCAGCATGTTTCAAACATGTTTGGACTCAAAACTTTTGTCCTGAATACCTTTTAACATGTCATTGAACCCTAGCATTCCATAAAACACAGAGAATCGCAGGGAAGCAATATTTCTGCACAGATTGCAGACTCTTTGTTTTTTGTTTGTTTGTTTTTTATTGTACTTTAAGAGAAAGTTTACAGTTCGAGTCGGTTTGTCATACAAAAATTTATACACACATTGCTATGTGACCCTAGCTGCTCTCCCTATAATATGACAGAACGCTCCTCATTTCCACCCTGGATTCAACCAGCTCCTGTCCCTTTTTTTGCCTTCTCATCTCACCTCTGGACAGGAGCTGCCCATTTAGTCTCTGTAGCTACTTGAGCTAAGAAACACTGTCTTCATGAGTATCATTTTATGCCCCATAGTCCAGTCTAATCTTTGTCTGAAGAGTTGGCTTTGGGAATGTTTTCAGTTCTGGGCCAATGGAGAGTCCAGGGGCCATGTCTTCTGGGGTCCCTCCAGCCTCAGTCAGACCATTAAGTCTGGTCTTTTTACTGGAATTTGAGTTCTGCACCCCACTTTTCTCCTGCTCCGTCAGGGATTCTCTGTTGTATTCCCTGTAAGGGCGGTCATTGGTGGTAGCCGGGCACCATCTAGTTCTTCTGGTCTCAGGCTGATGAAGTCTCTGGTTTATGTGGCCCTTTTGTCTCTTGGACTAATATTTTCCTTGTGTCTTTGGTGTTCTTTATTGTCCTTTGCTCCACATGGGTTGAGACCAGCCGCTCACTAGCTTTTAAGACACCAGATGCCACTCACCGAAGTAGGATGCAGAACATTTCCTTAATAAGCTTTGTTATGCAAATTGACCTAGATGTCCCCTGAAACTGTGGTCCCCAGACTCCCACCCCTGCTACTGTGTCCCTCAAAGTGTTTGGTTGTATTCAGGAAACTTCTTAGCTTTTGGTTTAGTCCAGTTGTGCTGACTTCCCCTGTAGTGTGTGCTGTCCTTCCCTTCACCTAAGATAATTCTTACCTACTATCTAGTTAGTGAATACCCCTCTCCCTTCCTCTCTACCCTCGTAACCATCAAAGAATGTTTTATTCTGTGTTTAAACCATTTCTTGAGTTCTTATAATAGTGGTCTCATACAATATTTGTCCTTTCACAACTGACTAAACTCAGCATAATGCCTTCCAGATTCATCCATGAATGTTTCACAGATTCATCATTGTTCTTTATTGTTGCATAGTATTCCATTGTGTGAATATACTATAATTTGTTTATCTATTCATCCATGGATGAGCAGACTGTAGACTCTTTGGATGCTGGAGAGCTATAAACAAAGGATCTGCCAGTCCCCATATGCACCAAACCCTGGATAAGCAACAAACAACAGTTCTCAAATACTCTTGTGCTACTTTTAAAAAATAGGTGTTAATACCTGTCATTAAAAAATACTAATTCTTAATCACTTGATACTAAAAGTATTACAGTGATTGCCTTGGTGGTGCAAACAGTTAACACACTCAGCTGCTAACTAAAAGTTTTGATGTTTTAGTCCAGTCGGAGGCATGTAGTGATATACTTCTGAAAAATCAGCCATTGAAAATCCTATGGAGCATAGTTCTACTCTAATACACATGAGGTCACCATGAGTCAGAATCTACTAGATGGCAACTGGTTTTGGTTTTTAGAGAGGTTAAGGGCAGAAATCTGCTTAAAGTCACACAACATAAAGTGGTAGAGTTGGGACTTGAAACCAGGCACCTGACTCCAGTGGGTAGCTTTAAAGAACAGAAATTCATTTTCTCACAGTTCTGGAGGCTAAAAGACCAAAGCGGGGTCTCGGCTGTGTAGATTCTTTCCTTGTTCGTAGCCCCAGGCATTCCTTGATTCCTTGGCTTGCAGACAATCCTCACATGGTGTCTGTCTTCCCCTGTATGTACATATCACTATGTCTATTCTGGTCTTCTATAACTCAGAAGTGATTAGGTTTAGGATCCACCTATACCGGTATGACCCCAACTGATGGACTCACTACATCATGGAAAGTAATTACATTACTATGAAATGTGATCTACTCTACCCAAGTCCAACTGATTTAATCACGTGTAACTACTCCAGGACAGCAACTAGACTAGGGTTTGGCTTAGCCAAACCTAGCCAAGCCTAGTCAAGTTGACACATAAAATTAATCATCACACCTTCTCTACACAAGACCATGCTCTCCCGTTTTCTTCATTAATTCTGAAATTAAAAAAAGAAAGAAAAAGTCAACTTAGCATATTGAGAATGATGAAGGTATGAAGGGAAGGTCCTTTCCTCACCTGTCTTTTAGGCTAACTAAATCATCACTCTTTCCTCATGAAATCACACGTGTCTATGCATCTCCACAGCACCTCATCAGGGTTTGGTCCAAAAAGAATTGAAAGAAGCCCTCTGACAGAATTACCAAGAGAGTTATGAAGAAAAGCAGTCCTGAGGGAGGGAATTATGCATGAATCAGAACTGAGGCCTGTTGCCTCACTCTTGGTAATAATGCTGAATTATGTGCGCTTTTCACAGTCAGGGACAAGGAACGTGATTTCAGTGAGGTAAGACCTACTTTTGAACCGATGGAAAGGCTTAATGTGTATAATTTTTTTTAAATAGAAGTACCAGAAAACAAAAGGAAGGAAAAATATATAATGGTGGTCCCTCATGCATAAAGATGACAATGATTGCAAAAGTACAAATCCTTAACTCTCTGCCCATAAATTATCTGCCGAGCGCTACTGCTTTATGTCTCCCATTGGCATTGTTTTTGTCTTTTTTTCAATTTATGGAGTCGTTTTTTGCTTATGCATAAACAGAGCCAACCCATCTCCAATAGTATCCCACCAGGAAAATGAATGTAAAATTGCTTCCCCAAACTGTTTCTCTTTTAGCAGGTTATTTTCCAGAGTTTTCCCAGCATGTCTCAAGTACTTTAACACCTCAATTCCAAAGGTACAACAGAATATTATAAATGATGTGTTTGGAACAATAATTACTTAGAGTCTAGATGGTAGTTAACAATTTAATTGCCTTTTTAAGTGGTGCGTTTAAACATGTGCATATGACGTCTGTCAGTTTGTTGGGCTGTGGTGGCTTGTGTGTTGCTGTGATGCCAGAAGCTATGCCACTGGTATTTCAAAAACTAGCAGATTTACCCATGGTAGATAGATTTCAGCAGAGCTTCCAGACTAAGACAGACTAGGAAGACAGACCTGGTGATCGACTTCTAAAAAGGTGGCCAGTGAAAACCTTATGAATAGCAGTGGAACATTGCCTGATACAATGCCAGGCAAAGAGCCTTCAGGTTGGAAGGCATTCAAAATACAACTGGGGAAAGTTTGCCTCCTCAAAGTAGAGTTGACCTCAATGACGTGGATGGAGTAAAGCTTTTGGGACCTTCATTTTCTGATGTGGCATGACTCAAAATGAGAAGAAACAGCTGCAAACATCCATTAATAATTGGAACATAGAATGTACGAAGTATGAATCTAGGAAAATTGGAAGTCATCAAAAATGAAACGGACCACATAAAGATCGATATTCTAGGCATTAGGGAGCTGAAATGGACGGGTATTGGCCATTTTGAATCAGAAAATCATATGGTCTACTATGCCGGTAATGACAAATCGAAGAGGAATGGCATTGCATTCATCGTCAAAAAGAACATTTCAAGATCTATCCTGAAGTACGACGTTGTCAGTGATAGGATAATATCCATATGCCTACAAGGAAGACCAGTTAATACGACTGTTATTCAAATTTATGCGCCAACCACTAAGGCCAAAGATGAAGAAATCGAAGAGTTTTACCAATTATCTGCAGTCTGAAATTGATCAAACATGCAATCACGATTCATTGATAATTACTGGTGATTGGAATGTGAAAGTTGGAAACGAAGAAGAATCAGTAGTTGGAAAATATGGCCTTGGTGATAGAAACAATGCAAGAGATTGTATGATAGAATTTTGGAAGACCAACAACCTATTCATTGGAAATACCTTTTTTCAACAACATAAATGGTTACTATAGACATGAACCTTGCCAGATGGAATACGCAGGAATCAAATTGATTACATCTGTGGAAAGAGACAATGGATAAGCTCAATATCATCAGTCAGAACAAGGACAGGGGCCAACTGCAGAACAGACCATCAATTGCTCGTATGCAAGTTCAAGTTAAAGCTGAAGAAAATTAGAACAAGTCCACGAGAGCCGCAGTATGACCTTGAGTATATCCCATCTGAATTTGGAGACCATCTCAAGAATAGATTTGACACATTGAACACTAATGACTGAAGACCAGACGGGTTGTGGAATGACATCAAAAACATCATTCATTAAGAAAGCAAAAGATTGAAGAAAAACATAAAGTCTCAGTAAAAACAAAACCTACAAAAACAAAAGAAATGAAAAAGAATCCACAAACGAAAGGAACTCAGCACAGGAGAGTAAGAGGAACAAAACTAGAGGACATTATGCTGAGTGAAATAAGTCAATCACAAAAGGACAGATACTGTATGAGATCTTTACTGTATAACTCATGTAAAAGTTTCCACACAAAAAGAAACTATCTATGTTGGTTATGAGGGATGGGAGGAGCCAGCAGGGAAGTGGAACTAAATAGATAAGTGGTAATTTTGGTGAAGGGTAAGACAGTACACATTACTGGGGAAGCCGGCACAACTTGTACAAGGAAAGGTCATGGAAGCTTCATAGACACATCCAAACTCCCTGAGGGACTGAATTGCTGGGCGGAGGGCTGTGG
>NW_004444079.1:266243-271282 GCF_000243295.1 Trichechus manatus latirostris
AGGTACAAAAAAAAAAAAAAAGAATTATCTATGTGAGATTAAATTGACAACGGCAACTCAAAAGGTTTGATAGGAAGCCTAGGGGACATTGAGTTGAAGATAATGGTGATGTAATAATTTGGAAAATGATAGTGAGGATAGCAGCACAACTGGAAGAATGTAATCGATGTCACTGAATTGTACATGTAGAAACTTTCAAAATAGTGTAACTTTGGCTATGTATATTTTCAGCAAAAAAAAGGTCCTCAAGGTCAAGAAGGGAGAGTGTTGACATGTCGTGGGGTTGTTAACCAATGTCATAAAACAATGTATGTACTGACTGTTTAATGAGAAACTCTTTGTTCTGTAAACCTTCATCTAAAGTACAATAAAAAATTGAAAAAAAAGAAAAAAAAAAAAGCAAAAGATCATTAAAAAGGCAAAAAAGAAAGAAAAGACCAAAATAGATGTCAGAAAAAACTCTGAACTTGCTCTTTAACATAGAGTAGCTAAAATGAATGGAATAAATGGTGAAGTAAAAGAGCTGAAGAGAACACTCAAAGGCGGCTCAAGAAGACGAAGTAAAGTATTATAATGAAATATGCAAAGACCTGGAGTTAGAAAATCAAAATAGAAGAACATACATGGCATTTCTCAAACTGAAAGAACTGAAGAAAAATTCAGTCCTCAGGTTGCAATATTGAAGGATTCTCTGGGCAAAAAATTAAACAATGCAGGAAGCATCAAAAGAAGATGAAAGGAATATACAGAGTCGCAGTACCAAAAAGAATTGGTCCACATTCAACCATTTTAGGAGGCAGCAAGTGATCAAGAACTGAAGGTACTGAAGGAAGAAATTCAAGCTGCACTGAAGGCATTGGTGAAAAACAAGACTCCAGGAATTGACGGAATACCAATTGAGATGTTTCAACAAACAGATGCAATGCTGGAAGCACTGACTGGTGTATGCCAAGAAATTTGGAAGACAGCTACCTGGCCAACTGACTGGAAGAGATCCATATTTCTGCACATTCCAAAGAAAGGTGATCCAACAGACTGTGGAAATTATCGAACAATATCATTAATATCACATGCAAGTAAAATTTTGCTGAAGATAATTAAAAAATGATTGCAGCAGTACATCGACAGGGAACTGCTGGAAATTCAACCCGGATTCAATAGAGGACGTAGAATGAGGGATATCATTGCTGATGTGAGATGGCTCCCGGCTAAAAGCAGAGAATACCAGAAAAATGTTTACCTGTGTTTCATTGACTACACAAGGCATTCAAATGTGTGGATCATAACAAATTACGAGTAACATTGCAAAGAATGGAAATTCCAGAACACTTAATTGTGCTCGTGCAGAACCTGTACACAGACCAAGAGGTGGTCATTAAAACAGAACAAGGGGATACTGCATGGTTTAAAACTAGAAAGGGTGTGCATCAGGGTTGTATCCTTTTACCATACTTATTCAGTCTGTATGCTGAGCAAATAATCCGAAAAACTGTACTATATGAAGAAGAATGCGGCATCAGGATTGGAGGAAGACTCATTAACAAGCTGCAGTATGCAGATGACTCAGCCTTGCTTGCTGAAAGTGAGGAGGACTTGAGGCATTTACTGATGAAGATCAAAGAACTCAGCCTTCAGTTCGGATTACGTCTCAACATAAAGAAAACAAAAATCCTCACGACTGGACCAATAAGCAACATCATGATAAACAGAGAAAATATTGAAGTTGTCAACATACTAGGGTTGTCACTTGGATCCACAATCAATGCCCATGGAAGCAGCAGTCAGGAAATCAAATGACGCATTGCATTGGGCAAATCTGGTGCAAAAGACCTCTTTAAAGTGTTAAAAAGAAAGATGTAACCTTGAGGACTAAGGTGTGCCTGACCTAAGCCATGGTATGTTCAACCACCTGATATGCATGCGAGAGCTGGGCAATGAATAAGGAAAACCGAAGAAGAATTGATGCCTTTGGATTACCATGTTGGTGAAGAATATTGAATATATCACTGACTGTGTCATGGTTTGAATTATGTCCCCCCAAAAATGTGTGTATCAATGTGGCTGGGCCATGATTCCCAGAATTGTGTGGTTGGCCTCCATTTAGTGATTGTAATTTTATGTTAAAGAGGATTAGGGTGGGATTATAACACCACCTTTACCCAGGTCACATCCCTGATCCAAAGTAAAGGGAGTTTTCCTGGGGTGCGGCCCGCACCACGTTTTATCTCTCGAGATAAAAGAAAAGGTAAGCAAGCAGAGAATGGGGGGACCTCATACCATCAAGAAAGCAGTGCCAGGAGCAGAGCACATCCTTTGGACCCGGTGCCCTGTGCAGAGAATCTCCTAGTCCAGGGAACACTGATGAGAAGAAGGCCGACAGAGAGAGAAAGCTTTCCCCTGGAGCTGATGCCCTGAATTTGGACTTTTAGCCTACTTTACTGTGAGGAACTAAATTTCTCTTTGTTAAAGCCATCTACTTGTGGTTTTTCTGTTGTAGCAGCACTAGATGACTAAGACAGACTGCCAGAAGAATGATAAAATCTGTCTTGGAAGAAGTACAGCCAGAATGCTCCTTAGAAGTGAGGATGGCAAGACTTTGTCCCACATACTTTGGACATGTTATCAGAAGGGGACCAGTCCCTGGAGAAGGACATCATGCTTGGAAAAGTAGAGGGTCAGTGAAAAAGAGGAAGACCCTCAAGGAGATGGAATGACGCAGTGGCTGCAACAATGGGCTCAAATATAGCAACAGTTGTGAGGATGGTGCATGACCAGGCAGTGTTTTGTTCTGTTGTACAAGGGGTCATCTATGAGTTGGAACCATCTCAATGATACCTAGCAACAACATATGAAGTTTCATTTCTATGGGAGAAAGAAAACTTCACTCTAGTCTGCTCTGTACTAATCTGGTCAGATCGCCCAGGGTGACAACACTTTGCGTACTTTCTTTTAGAGATTATTATGGAGCTCTGTATTTTGTAGTATGGCATTCTGCATATTTTATATGTAGGTATATGTACACATCTATATATGTATATTTTTCCAGCTGATAGTAGGGTGAAAAGAGAAGAAAAAGCAAGATTAAGAACAAAGATGACTCCAAAGTAAGGCTTAAAAAATGTGCACAGTGATGACATACACACTTACCAGTGAGACCTCAAATTTAGCTTTCCAGATACTGATTCAAAAAAGGAAAGGAACCTTGCCAGTTCACAGTGTCCATAGGATAAAAGCAACTGCTCAAGGGATTTTCAGCTATTTTGAGCACCAAGATCAGATAGGGGTTTTTCCCTAGGAGCCTGGCGAAATAGACACCGTATAATGTAGTGAGCTTCTTACTCAAAAATATTCTTTACAGTAGAGTCTATGAATGTCATTGGGCTGATCCTCATAAAGACCCTCCATATACACTAATAGCATTTCACCAAAGGGTAATTCCATAAGAGCAATCCTGCAGGAGCCCAATATAATGCAGTCTATATAACCAGCTGTCTGCTTATCAATAATGTGCAAACAATAAACTAAATTGAAACCAGAAAACATTATATTAATAAAATAGACAGGCTATTATCATCTGAGTGCAAGAAGTTATATTTTGCCACTAAATGCTTTACTGGCTTAAATTTTGATCATTTTGAAAAATTTTCTACTCCTTTCCCATCAGCATCATATATATTAGAAGGAGGAAGTATCTGACAGCAGCAAGTAGTAGCAGCCTCCAAAACCAAACCCACTGACGCTGAATTGATTCTGAATTGATTCTAACCCATAGCGACCCTGTAGGACAGAGTAGAACTTTCCAAGGCTGTAAATCTCTATAGAAGCAGACTGCCGCATCTTAATCCTGTGAAGCAGCTGTTGGGTTCGAACTACACACCTTTTGGTTAGCAGCCAAGCACTTTAACCACTGAGCCACCAGGTTTCCTTCAGTAGCAGCCCCGAGAAGGATTATAATAATCACAGTGCCTATCTTTTCTTGGGTCTTTATTATTTACGAAGCAGTGTACATATTCACTTTATATGTATTATCTGCAATCCTCCCATCAGCCCTGCAAGAGGTTCTATTTTACAAAAAAGAAAATTGGAGATTATAACCATTAAGTGAATTGCCCAAAGCCACCAGCTCTTAAGCACTAGAGCCAGGATTTGACTCAAGGTCTGACTTTCCATTTTACCATGCCACCTCAGGGTAGGGTTTATATTTCTACCACTTAATTGAGTTCTTTTCCTCATTTCTTGGGCTCCTTTTCCATTTTGTATAACTTCTTCCAAATGGCATATAGGACTAAAGTCATTTTAAAAAAAAGATCTGTTGGTCTTTTGAGTAGAAAAATACTCTGGCGGCGGTGGCGGGGGGGTCACCTCTCACTCCTTTCACTCTGTAGGTAGAACAGTGCAGTCTGAGTTCTTCAGTAGTGTAGTCCAGATATTTGTTGACTAACACATTCCCGTTAAAAACCACTTATCTGCATTCCTTTAACCAGGTTACTGTTCCTTTTGTGCATCTGTGATAGGGAGTGCCTTTTCGTTTTGTGTTCCTGCTTACGCCTGTTTCAGTTCATTATCACACAACCAATCCATGCCAGCGCTGGTTCAAATGGCCCTCCGTGTATCGCAAATGCACCAAAACCACAGAACCCTTAAAGAAAAGCTTCCTTGCTGAGCGAGATCATTAGTTCAACCTCCTAAAGTACCTAACTCAGGCCATGTCCATATAACTAAGAATATTGATTTGAAGAATGTTTGAGCAAGTGTTTTTCTTGGTCAGTGATTAAACCTGAAAGACAACATAGTTCACCTGAGCTGCTGAAGTTTTCACTCAATGCTTTATTGTAAAGACTTATCCACATTGAAATATGTAGATCCGAGAGTTCCAGCAAAATAGCGCTCTAGGCAGAAGCACCACGCTGTCCCTCCACATCAAAGATCTGAAAAACTAAGCCGAACAGAGAATACAACAATCCTGAAACCCTAAAACATCAAATGAAAACATAAAGAACTCAGCCAAGCACCAAATGGAGTGAGAAAACTGACAGAGA
>NW_004444079.1:279656-285561 GCF_000243295.1 Trichechus manatus latirostris
AGTCCAGTGACAAGGGCCAGAAGGCAGAAGGGGACAAGGAAGCTGGTGATAGGGAACCCAAGGTTGGGTAAGGATATTGTTGATGTGTTGTGAGATTGTTAACCATTGTTATAGGGCAACATTTGTAGTAACCGTTAAATGAGAAACTATTTTGTTCTGTAAGCCTTCGTCTTAAGTGAGAATAAGAGCACAATTGGAAGAGCATAGTCAATGTCACTGAACTGTGCCTGTAGAAATTTTTGAAAGGGTATATCTTTGGCTATGTGTATTTTCACCAAAAAAAAAGAGGTTGAGAAGTTAGAGGGTTGATATGTTGCGGGGTTGTTAACCAATGTTATAAAACAACATGTGTACTTCTGTTTCATGAGAGACTATTTGTTCTGTAAGCCTTCACCTGAAGTACAATAAAAAAAGAAAAGAAAAAATAATAATAATTTGATTTAGTTAGATATTTAATAAAATATTAAATACAAAAAAAAACAAAAAAAAAAAAGAAATATGTAGATCTGGTTCATTCACTTTCACTGCTGTGAATCATTCCGTCCATGCCAATATATCATACTTTTTTTTTTAATCCCTCCTTTGTCGATAAAGGAGTCCCTGGGTGGCACAGATGGTTAAGCGCTCCACTAGTAACAGAAAGATTGGTAGTTTAAACACACCCAGAGGCACCTCGGAAGAAAGGCCTAATGATATGCTTCCAAAAGGTCATAGCCTTGGAAACCCTATGGAGTGCAGTTCTACTCCGCAACACGTGGGCCACCCTGAGTCAGAATTGACTCCAAGGCAACTAGTTTGGGTTTTGGTTTTGAAGAGTTTCCAGGGTGTTTTCTGTTTGTTTGTTTTTGTTGTTACAAATTGCTGCAGTGAATGTTCTCATTCATGTCTACTTGTGAACATTTGCAATAACTTTTCTAGAGTATATGCCAAGATATGAGATTGATGGTTCATAGGGTATTCCTCCTCTTTACTTTTATTAGAAATTGTCGAATTGTTCTTCAGTTTATACTCCTGCCAACAGTGGATTTATGAGAGTTTTTTTACTTCACATCCTCTCCAGCCCCAGATTTTTATTTATTTAGTTAGTTAGTTTGCCCGTCTGATGGGTGTGAAATGTATCTCACTGTTGCTTTGAAGGTCTTCAGACATTTGAAAACCAGCTGATTTTGTAGCTCTGTGAAAACAGAGCCTTTTTCTAAGGGAAATGATAATGCATGGGAAGAATTTATCTCAATGAGGTCCCATTGACTGTGGTAAGAGGGATCAATTGCTGCCAGCGCTTTGCCAGTGCTTTGAGTATTTAAAATAAAAATGAGATATTATTATTCATATTTTGAGAAATCATGAGTTCTTCTTTTCCTATGCTAGTACTTTTTTCTATTCAAATCGGATTATGGATTTGGCACTACTGTGTCAGTCAAGATTGGTGCACATCTGCATGGGGAAAGCATGCTTAGAAATTTGAAGGCTGATTTTAGACAGTGGGAGGAGAAACTCCCCTTTTCTCTATGGCCTGAACTTCCAGGAACATGTTCTTATTGTTAGGTGCTGACCTGCTGTGCAGTCAGCCCCCAACTCTTGGTGACCCCATGCACAACAGTTACAGATTGGACAGTTGTGATCCACAGGGTTTTCATGGGCTGATTTTCCAAAGTAGATCACCAGGCCTTTCTTATTAGTCTGTCTAAAAGTCTGGAAGCTCTTCTGACAGTGGTGGCTGCACATGAGATACATTGGTTGGGAATCGAACCTGGGTCTCCTACATGGAAGGCAAGAATTCTACCACCAAACTACCACTGCCCCCTACTCCAGGAACCTAAGCATGCTTTAAGATGTTTCCAGTTGCTTGGGGGTGGGGTGGGATGGGATGGGGAATTTGGCCTCTGCCACAGGAAGGCAGGAGGGAAGCTAGGCAGGGGATACCTGAAAAGGGGCCCCAGAAGGATGGTCCATGCTCTGGAGAGAAGCCACAACTCCTGAGCCAGATTAATTAGTTGCCTTTTAATCTGTGTGGGTTTTGGTTTTTCTTTTCCCCCATTGTTATCTCTGAGCCTTAATTCTTGTTTCATCATTTCAGCTCTGCTACAGGGAATTAAGAAAACAGCAAAAAGTCCACTTGAGTATGATGTGTGAAAGAGCAAGAATGGCCCCAGGGGCAAAGGTGGCTGCAACAGTAATTTGTGACCAGCTCCAAGGGGAAGGCGAGTCTGGAAGAGACAGAGTTTGGTTATCAAATCCCAACTCCTGTTCTCATGTGGAGATTCTACCTCCATTCCAATCTTGCAGGATTTTATTAAAGGACACTCCGGGGTTTCTTACACTTACAATTTCCCTCACAGGCGGCTGCAGCAGGATGAGTCCCAGCTGAGCCACTTGTGAAATAGCTGCGATCCTTTATTTTGAGGGAGTCAGTGTGATGTCACAGGAAGAGCATGATCTTTGGAGCCTGGTGAACTTGAGTTCACACCCATGTTGGGAGAGGTGTGTGAACTTGGGCAAATTACTTAAACTCCCTGAGTCTCAAACTGCTTCAGGCCTAAAATGAGGTAATAATGACTAACCTTAGAAAGTTACTGTGAGGATTCGATTCAGTACTGTATGTAAAAGTGCCCAGTTTAATGCTTCCCCCACAGCCCACACCCCTTTGTCTCTGGGGCCAGCGTTCCCACAGTAATCAGTGTTCCAGTATCTCCAAGCCCCCCAGGATCCTTGGAGGCAGGTCTCCTGGCACCAGGCCTTACGTGAACCTCTGTAAAAGGTGACCTCTGTCTTGCGCAACTCCCAGACCTTGTCTCTGCTATTGGGTAACAACTGACTGATAATGATTAGGTAGGTATTATATATCCCCCTTAAGGAGCCCTGGAGTTCTGGTGGTACAGTTGTTAACTGTTCGGCAGCTAACCAAAAGGTCAGCAGTTCAAATCGCTCAGCTGCTCCTTGAAAGCCCTATGGGGCAGTTCTACTCTGTTCTATAGGGTCACTATGAGTTGGAATCGACTTGATGATAATGGGTTTTGGTCTTTTAAGGAGCCCTGGTGGGACAAGGGTTAAGCACTCAGCTGCTAACCCAAAGGTTGGTGACTCAAAAACCCACCAGCTGCTCTGTGGGTGATCTGCTTCTGTAAAGATTACAGCCTAGGAAACCCTATGGAGTAGTTATGCTCTGTCTCATAGGGTCACAGCACACAACAACAACAACATACCTCCCTTGGAATCCTTGGGTGATGCAAATGGTTAACGCACTCAGCTGCTAACTGAAAGGCTGGCAGTTTGAGTCAACCCAGAGGCAGTTGGAAGAAAGGCCTGGTGATCTACTTCTGAAAGATCACAGCCACTGAAAACCTATGGAGTGCAGTTCTACTCTGACACACACAGGATCACTGTGAGTCGGAATCAACTTGATGGCAACAGGTTTGATTTTTTAACACCTACTTTAACCCAAAAAAATTATTCTGTCGCTGGCAATTTCAGGTATCCCAGTGGCCTTACGGGGGAGATACAGTATTTGGGGAGAGTTGGAATCTTGCAGTAATTAAAACTAACGTCCAGATCATACCACTTACCTTTAGAACTGATTTTTCTCTGAAAGCCCCCAGGGAACAATCAATCTCCTTATCTGCTCTGAAGGCAACTCCATCTCCTCACTACTGGGAGAGATTTAGGACCAAGACGTGGGATTATGAGCATCTGTGACACGCTTTGGTCTTAAATGAAAAATGCTTTCAGCAGTTGGTGGCTTGGGTGTCTGCCCATGGAACCTTTCGTCTCTCAGTTACCATTTCACTGCCCCTGCAACAGCATTCCCCTCCAGGAATAAGGCAGCCTCTGATAAGGAATTTGAACGGGGTTGTAGCTCAGTCCCTTACTGATGGACACTCCGCAGACTAGAAGCATCCCTCCCTTTGGCACGATGGCCCCTCACCGACAGTCTCAGTGAAAAACTGAAGATCAAACAAGTTTAATCTCTGACCCACACACTAGCCACCTAGCGGGGTTCTGTCCTTAAGGCAAGGGGAATCTGAAATAATTCATGTTGTTCTCACCACAGTGTTCTTTCTCCACGGGAGGCTGTCGGCTGCTCAGGGCTATCAGTCAGATATCCTTCTCTAGTTCTGCATGGAGACTAAAATGCCACTTAAGTCTTATTCTAACATTTCTCAAATCACGTGGGTATTACCAAACATGAAATTATCAACTAAAAACTTAATTTTAAAGCATTGGTTCTTTGGGAAAAACAAGAAAGAACATTTCTTCCTGTTTACTCTGAGGTTTGCTCTTTTTTTCCTGATAGTTTGGTTATTGTGTCTTTCTTAATCTTTGGAGATTAGGCTTCAATTTTTCACCTAGACTCCAGTTTCCTCATAAATCATTTCATTTTGCTTAATTTAAATATTTTGACCAAATTCATGGTCTAATAATCAGAAATAAAATTGAAGATTTAATGACTACTAAGGAGGGAATTTTCATTTCATCTGGAATTAAAAGAGCTGTTGAAGAGGTGGGCCTCCTGTCAGACAAGCTGCCGCAACCTCAGCTGTAGCATGCCAAATGCAGCTTGATATTATACCTTTCTTCACAACCAGGGTAAGTCTCCAATATGATTACTTGAAAATCCTTCAAATCCAGCCCTGCTTACATCCATCTGATTGCTCTGCTCCTATTAATGAACTGTGAGCTATTAGTTGAATGCAGGCCATCTAAGAAGGCCCCAGGTCCCTGGTGTGTCCCTCACATGCTGCCCGATGGAACCAAGGCAAGTTACCCAGCTCTAATATGCTTAAACACAAGTTGCATAATGGGGGCCCTGAGATCACAATTATCAGGTAACTAGACAGTGGAGAGTACTGTTTCAACACTTGCACCTGAGCAGACTTGAACTTAGAGAAAGAATTATAAAAAGTTTTAAGACACTTTTCTAGTAAGTTTTGTTGTTCGGTGCTGTCAGTTGGGTTCCGACTTCTAGCGACCCTATGTGCAACAGATTAGGATTATGATTAGGGTCAGGGTTAGATATGGAATTAAGGTTAAGGATAGGGTTAGGGTTAGGGTTAGTTAGAGGGTAGGGTTAGAGCTAAGGTTATGGTTGTTGATAGGTGCTGTCGAGTCAGTTCTGACTCATAGCGACCTTACGTACAACAGAACGAAACACTGCCTATTCCTGTGCCTTCCTCACAATCCTTGCTATGCTGAGCCCAATATTGCAGCCGCTGTGTCGATCCATCTTGTCAAAGGTCTTCCTGTCTTTTGCTGACCCTCTACTTTGCCAAGCATGATGTCCTCCTTGAGGGACTTGTCCCTCTTAATAACCTGTCCAAAGTATATGAGATGTAGACTTGCAGTCCTGCCTTCTGAGGAGCGTTCTGGCTGTACTTCCTCCAAGATAGTTTTGTTCGTTCTTCTGGCAGTCCATGGTATATTCTACTTTCTCTGCCAACACCGCAATTAAAAGGCATCAGTTCTTTGGTCTTACTTATTCATTGCCCAGCTTTCACATGCATATGAGGCGATTGAAAATACCATGGCTTGGGTTAGGTGCACCTTAGTCCTCAAAGTGACATCTTTGCTTTTTAAAACTTTAAAGAGGTCTTTTACAGTAGATTTGCCCGATGCAATACGTCATTTGATTTCTTGACTGCTGCTTCTATAGGCATTGATTGTGGATCCAAGTAAAATGAAATACTTTACAACTTCAATCTTTTCTCCATTTATCGTGATGTTGCTTATTGGTCCAGTTGTGAGGATTTTTATTTTCTTTTTGTTGAGGTGTAATACATACTGAAGGCTCTAGTCTTTGATCTTCATCAGTAAATGCTTCAAGTCCTCTTCACTTTCAGCAAGCAAGGTTGTGTCATCTGCATATCACAGGTTGTTAATGAGTCTTCCTCCAATCCTGAAGCCCCATTCT
>NW_004444079.1:285661-386066 GCF_000243295.1 Trichechus manatus latirostris
ATGGTGAAAGGATACAACCCTGATGCACACCTTTCCTGACTTTGAACCACGCAGTATCCCCCTGTTCTGTTCAAACAGCTGCCTCTTGGTCTATGTGCAGGTCCCCAATGAGCACAATTAAGTGTTCTGGAATTCCTATTCTTTGCAGTGGTATTCATAATTTGTTATGATCTACACAGTCAAATACCTTTGCATAGTCAATGAAACACAGGTAAACATCTTTCTGGTATTCTCTGGTTTCAGCCAAGATCCATATGACATCAGCAATAATATCCCTTGGTCCATATCCTCTTCTGAATCTGCCTTGAACTTCTGACAGTTCCCTGTTGATGTATTACTGCAACCGCTTTTGAATTATCTTCAGCAAAATTTTACTTGTGTGTGATATTAATGTTGTTGTTTGATAATTTCCACAGTCAGTTGGATCGCCTTTCTTTGAAATAGGCACAAATATGGATCTCTTCCAATCGGTTGGCCAGGAAGCTGTCTTCCAAATTTCTTGACATAGACAAATGAGCACCCCCAGGGCTGCATCTGTTTGTTGAAACATCTCAATGTATATTCCGTCAATTCCTGAAGCCTTGATTTTCATCATTCCCTTCAATGCAGATTGGACTTCTTCCTTCAATACCATCAGTTCTTGATCATATGCTGCCCCCTGAAATGGTTGAATGTCCACCAATTCTTCTTGGTACAGCGACTCTGTGTATTCCTTCCATCTTCTTATGATACTTCCTGGGTCATTCAGTATTTTGCCCATAGAATCCTTCAGTATTGCAACTCTAGAATTGAATTTTTCTTTAGTTCTTTCAGCTTGAGAAATGCCAAGCATATTCTTCCCTTTTGGTTTTCTATCTCTAGGCCTTTGTACATTTCATTATAATACTTTACTTTTTCTTGAGCCACCCTTTAAAATCTTCTGTTCAGCTCTTTTACTTTACCATTTCTTTCATTCACTTTAACTATTCTACATTCAAGAGTAAGTTTCAGAGTCTCTTCTGACATCCATTTTGGTTTTTTTAAAATTTTTTTTGTCATTTTAATGACCTTTAGCTTTCTTAATGTATGATGTTTTTGATGTCATCCCACAACTTGTCTGGTCTTCAGTCATTAGTGTTCAACATGTCAAATCTATTCTTGAGATGGTCTCTAAATTCAGGGGGGATATACTCAAGGTCATACTTTGACTCTCATGGACTTGTTTTAATTTTCTTCAGCTTCAACTTGAACTTGCATATGAGCAATTGATAGTCTGTTCCTTAGGTGGCCCCTGGCCTTGCTCTAACTGATGGTATTGAGCCCATCCATCGTCTCTTTCCACAGATGTAGTTGATATGATTCCTGTGTATTCCATCTGGCAAGGACCATGTGCATAGTTGCCACTTATGTTGTTGAAAAAATGTATTTCCTATAAGTTGTTGGTGTTGCAAAATTCTATCATGTAATCTCCTCGTCATTTCTATCACCAAGGCCATATTTTCCAACTACTGATCCTTCTTCTTTGTTTCCAACTTTTGCATTCCAATCACCAGTAATTATCACTGCATCTTGATTGCATGTTTGATCAATTTCAGACAGCAGAAGTTGATAAAAATCTTCAGTTTTTTCATCTTTGGCCTTAGTGGTTACTGAAAAAATTTGAATAATAGTCGTATTAACTGGTCTTTCTTATCAGTGTATGGATACTATCCTATGACTGACAGTGCTGAATTTGAGTATGGATCTTGAAATGTTCTTTTTGACAATGAATGTGATACTTTTCCATTTGTCATTCCTGACATAGAAGACCATATGATTTTCTGATTCACAATGGCCTATACCAGTCCATTTCGGCTCACAAATGCCTAGGATATCAATCTTCAAGCATTCCATTTCATTTTTGACAACTTCCAATTTTTGTTGATTCATACTTCGTACATTTCACCTTTGATTATTAATGGATATTTGCAGCTGTTTCTTCTCATTTTGAGTTGTACCACATCAGCAAATGAAAGTCCCGAAAGCTTTACTCCATCCACGCCATTAAGGTCCACTAGTAAGTTTAACCACAGGAGAAAATGTATCCACTGAATGGCTATGTAGCCTAGAATTTCCTCCTTTTCTTAGAGCTGAGAGGAAACATTAGCTGGGTAATTCTGTGTGTGACGACAGAGGCACTTTGGTTTCTTTTGCTTGTAGAGAGTATAGTGGGTCCTCTGAGATAGTTGATGGAGAGGCCTCTTGGAATAAGGTTACATAATGGAACAGGCTAGATTTAGACCAACCTGTTCTACCTGGGGCTTACTGAACAGTTAGGAAAACATAATCTCAAATTCTTCCACCCTAGTTACTGTCCTTCAGGTATGTCGTAGGCTGCCTTTCCTCATATCACTTCTTAAGGCGTATCCTACAGTTACTCATTTGGCATTTAATTATATTTTGTCTTGGGTTAGAATGCTGTGTGCGTTAAGACTTGCCTAACAAAACAGATTGTAAATGCCTTGTTTACAAGGCAAGAACCTTGTTTTATGTTTTTAGTTCATTCATTCATTGATTGATAAATAAATCAGCAATTAATCCATTCATTATTTGTCCAGCATCTACTACACTTAGAGCAGTGTGCAAGGCTTATTTCTAGATGCTCCAGGGGCTGCAGAAGAGGGAGGTACCTAATTTCTGCCGTCCAGTAGCTTATAATCTTGTTGGATAAGCTCAATGTGTACAGAAAAAAAGTTAGGTAATAATGTAGTGGCATGTTAATACGATCACAATGATTCAAAAATAAGTAAAAAATGGCTATAAGACAAAATTTTAATAATGAGTGTCTGTATACACTGACATTTGGGGTGATTTTTATTTCTTCGACTTTTTGGATTTTCCAAATTTTCTAAAATATATGTGTATTACTTTATTAATTGTAAAAAAAAAAAAAAACCACGAACTTTAAAATATGAATTAAGTAGCAATACAATAACAGAAATGTTACAAAACCAAGTTAAGGTTCAGGGCCAAATGAGTGATCAAGAAAATGAGTTCCTTAAGTGCTTTGTTTTTAGTATCTTAGACAGAAATAGATACAAAGTAGATGCTGAATGAACATGTTTTTGACTATATAACAATAAATATTTGAATATAAAGTTGATTAGTTGATTATGTAACTCCTTGTTATATATATTTTTAGACGGGTGTTTCATTTTTAAATAGATCTATTACTTAAGAGTTTTGTATCTCTTCTACAATAATATTTTTGTGATATGTATTGTTTCCCTTTGCAGTATAATTATGTACATTTGTCTCTTCTTTTAAATGGTACATTGAGGACAGACCCCATGCCTGATAAGGATCTCAGAGTTGGAATGAACAAGATTTTACTGAAAAAGGCAAAGGTTTTGGAGTGAGGCAGCTGTGTTCAAATCCTGGTTCCATCACTGACTTCTAAATTGGCCCTGGCCAAGTAAAATGGTTTGTCTTTCCTGTAAAATGAGGAAAATGATATCTACCTGTTGTGAATATAAAAATAGCATATATAAAACAGAGTACATTATCTGGCAGTTACTAAGGACTCAATAAAAGATAGTTGCTATTATTATTATTACAGAGCCCTGGTGGCCCAGTGGTTAAGTGCTACAGCTGCTAACCAAAAGATTGGCAGTTCGAATCCACCAGCTGCTCCTTGGAAACCCTCTGGGGCAGTTCTACTCTGTCCTATAGAGTTGCTATGAGTCAAAATTGACTCAACAGCAATGGGTTTGCTTTATTATTATTATATTATCATTACTATTATTTTATAATCATCATCATAATAGGTCATCTAAACTAACTTCTGATGAAATATAAGCATTCCCTCTATGGTATTCTCATCACATTAGTTTGCATATTTACAGTGATAGGGAACTATCTGTACTTTGTTTAAAAGTTCTTCCTCTTATTTACCTGTTTTCTGTATCTCAACAACATGCAATACTGGTTCTAGAGGATACAGGGAATAAAAAATATACTGCCTTTTTCACATCTCATCCATCTTCATATCTCTTGGCTGCACTCACAAACCCGCTACCCTCCCCATCAGTGCAAGCGCAGCAGTTCACAAAGGCTTACTCTCTGAGCTGATGGGTTGAGTTAGTTACCCTTTCAGTCACAATGGTTTCAGTATGTTCCTAACAGCAGGAGAAGGAACTAAAAGTTGAGTAACTGACTACTGGAGGGTCCTTCTAGATTTATAACTCTAGGTGGCAAACTTCTATCTATGAAAGCCTTATATATAATTTTCCTCATTTAGATAGGTATCTTTGATCACTGAACAAGACTTTCTTTCTCTGGAAGGAAAAACAGAGCAGCTGGATTCTTATACATAAGCTAAATGACTGTTCTGGTTTGTTGATGTGTGCTGTTTTAAAACCATAAACCCTCACTGCTATTAATAATAAGAAACATTGTCAGATAACTTAATAAAAAACTCTTACTGTAGTACACTTCCATCTCTTAAGTAACAGATGACTTCTCAGCATTTATGAGAGCCGGTTGTTTAAAAAACAAATGCAAAATATTAGAGGTGAGCAAAGTTATAGAATCAAAGTGATTTGACTGCTTCAACAACGAAAAACAAAAGTCCTGACCAATAATAATTAAGCATATGTGTAACCCTGTCTGCATGCTATCCTTTCTGGGGCAAACATCTCAGGTGTGATCAGGTGATGCGATGTAATGGAAAATATCCTGCCAGTGTAGACAGAGATAGATTTGAATCCCAGCTTTGTCCTTCATTAGCTGTGGAACTTTGGGCATGTTATTTAACTTCTAGAAGCTTTCATTCTTCTCTCCTGAAAGCAATAGTATTTAATTCATAGAGCCATCATGAAGACGAAATAAAAGAATGTAGTGTGCTTGCCATCTAGCAGGTACTGCAGAAATGCTGGTTCCTGTCTTCTGCTCCCCTCCTTTTTCTGTGATCTAAATACTAACACTTAGGAAAATAGCACCAGTTTCCTACACTTGTTAGAACTGGCCAGACTTCCCAGTATGATAATCACTCTAAATGCTAAAGCTATAATTTGTTGCCCTTCAAATCATTATGATGTTTTCACATTTTAAAAGCAAACCACCAAGGGAAATTTTTTCTGTTTTCCTGGCTGGTATGAGGAAACTGCAGTTGATTTTGATTATTTTGGTAAAGAAGATTGCATTTGTTTTGAGCAAGTACCACCCTGACAGACTTATATTGAAATGGATAGCCCAGGATCCAAGTTTTGGTAATTTTATTTTGGACCAGAAAATCACTATTTCAGGATAATGAGGAGAGAAGAGAGAAGGCTGATGGAGTTTTCCAAAGCTGGCTTGGGAGTTGGGAGGCTGAATTCTTCTAACCTGTATAAGAAGTCTGTAGACAACTAGAAGAAAACATTTCCTTGTACCTACCAGCTGGAACCAACTCTCCCCAACCTACAAATGTAATCAGCTTGCTCTTCCCACTAAGTTCGTTCCTAGTAAAATAAATAAAGTTACATTTTACCAGGTATAGGGTGGCTGTGCGTTGGAATCAACTCGATGGCAATGGGTATGGGCATAAATTATTAAGCTGTTCTTTGCATAGTTGCTTTAAATCAAGAGAGCACTAGCATATTCCTACTACACGGTTTCATACCTACAGCATTTTTATGTACATTTGCTCTCAGTTGAATTTGCCTCACTCACTCATGCATTCATTCATGGGAACCAATATATGCAAGGACTCATACTCTGCCTTAAAAGAGTAAAAGACGAACAGGTATTTTCTTTGCACTTTAAGGGCCTTACTCTGGTAGGTGAGGGTGTTTTTGATAAGATGTGTCAAAAACATGTAATTCAATGTAGAAAGTGATAAGGGCCATAAAGAACTGTTGAGGAAGCTAAGAGAGGGAGAGGTTATTCCTTCCTCCCTTGGGAGTGGGGATCAATGAAGACTTCGTAGGGAGATGGTATTTAGGCCGGATTTTAAATGCGGGTAGGCTTTGGCAATGTAGAGATAATTGGGAAGGGCAGTACAGGAGGTGGGAACTGCCAAAGCAAAGGCACAGAAATAGAAAACCATGGGGTAAATAGGATTAAAAGAGTCATAAGTGCTATGGTTTGACCGCAGTGTGGGGTGATGGAAGGTAGGTGAGAAAGTGTCATGAGAAGATTGAGAACTCATCAGGGGCCTGGTCAGGGAGGGCCTTTGAATCCTCTGGAAATAATGGCAGCCTGAGCAAATCTGCTGTTTTATTTGAAACAAAAGATAGCTAGCTGAATAAAAATGTTGTTTTTGAGTTCTGTATTAGCCAACTTACCCACTTGTATTTAAACAATTTCATTGTCTGATCTTTTTGAAGATTGTTTTTTGCCTAAAATGGACATGGCTATTGATAAGTACGGAGTATAAATGGAAGTCTGCCTGCACTGCTCTTGTTCTTACTGGCTGTGTTCAATAACATTATTGGCAGAACATTTTGGCTGGTCCCTTATTAATGGCAGAGGAACTTTATTTTATAGCTGATTGGAGGGGGGTAGGTTTTAAGGAGTCAGCTCAGGCATCTTATCACTCAGTTGGGAGTGATGAAAAACACCTTTTCCCTCATTCATCCGCATATACATTCGGCTTAGAAATAAATTACATCAGAGACTACTCAGTGAGAACTAAGCCACTGAAAGCCAGAAGACTAAACCCAATGTTATCTAGAAGCACCGAGAAAGGCTGAAGTAATAATGGAAAGTGTCTCTCTCTTGAGATGTACATAAGGAACCCTGACAGGAACCTACAGGTCTGTGCTGAACTGCTATGAGCGCACGCACTCTCACACGCACACCAGGTTATCTTACTTAAAAAGCAAAAAACAAAAAGAAAGGAGCAAAGAAAAATAACTTTAAATCTCTGTATAGTACTGTCTTTCGCCTGATCCTCTTTTTAAGCTGGTTTTTACAGTCCTGTTGCCACATTTGAGCTTCGTGGGCACGCTCAGTCCTTTGTAACGTTGCCCTATGCTGTTTACTGCCTCCGACATTTGTCCTTTGATCCTCACATTTGACCAAGTTTTCGTGATTTAAAATGTTTTCTCCATGCACGCTTGGTGCTGTAGGATTACAGATGATGTAGAAATGGAAGTTACATTATGCTATGTTTCATGGAAAAGCTACTAAGAATCTAATCAGAGCAATCCAAGTAGAATAACTTTCCAGACAGACTTCTCGTGCCATGGATAGCTGGATAGTTTAATGGACTGAAAAGGAACATAGATCTAAATGTTTCCGTACATCAGAAATTTGGGGATTTGATTCTGTATTAATTTTTCACATTGGTTCCACACCTTCAGTTCTGAACTCACACTCCTTCTCCCCGAATTTTAAAAATGTTTAACCCTTTTTTTTTTTAAAGAGCCCATAATCCAGTGCTCATTTAAATTAGTCTTTCTATGTTCTGTAGGACTAGGCTGTTTGTCTCTGAGACTAATTCCACTAATACCGCTTAAAGAAGCCAGGAATGAGGTAGTGGTGAGAATCTCTGAACGGTGTTGGCAGCAAACAGGAAGAAGCATAATATGAGAGCCAGAATCCTTTTATCCCACTGTGGGTGAAAACAGAACAACAGCAGCAACAATTTATCTTGTATCAGAGGAGGGCTGAATTCATCACCATGAATTAACAATATTTCACTCCAACGAAGATGAAGTAAATCTTGTTTTTCCAGATATTAAAATAAAATTTAACAACCCAAAATACACAAACAGTCCCGCCTCCTCCACAAAGTCTTTTCTTGCTATCTTAAGTATCTAGAATCTTCAGCTCCTCTGAATTCCTATGCGGTTTATATGCCAAACCATACCTTCCAGCATTTTATTGTTTTGTGCTTTCCTTTCACTGTTTCTTATAGGTCAGTTTTGTCTCCCCAGGCAGGTATGCATTGTTTCTTCTACTTCCTCATTATTTCCCACAGCAATAATGTGGTGCTGGGTGCTTCCTCATTATTTCCCACAGCAATAATGTGGTGCTGGATGCTTGAGAAATACCCTCAAGGCCACCACCAATCTTTCAAAAAGTAGTCAACAAGAGATCCTTTGATTCTTGGTCCCCTCTTTGACATAGTTAAAAATGAACATTTAGATTGGGTACAAGGAATACTGAAGATTGGGCAGGATTCTTTAGCTAATTTTCTAGAAGGAGGATAATTTATTCTGCACTTACGTATTTGACCTCCATCCTCCGTAATACAGACTCTACATAGTTTGGCCTGTAATAGGATGAATTCCCCAGACATTACATAAGTCAGAATGCATTAATTCCCTGACGTGCCTCAATAAATCTAGTCAAATAAAATGTTTATATTTTTAATGACTATATGGTCATATTACATGCTGTTTCTTTATGCACTTTCTTGGTGCCTAAACTTTTCTGTTATTTCTGATCAGAGAGGCTTTTTATCCCATTTTATTGCCTTCATGCACATCTTTCTTGATCTCAGCACTAACTCTGTGTTTAATGTCAATGTTAGTATTTTTTTCATAGGCAGATTTGGACATTAGCATGAAATTAATAAAATATAAATGATAATGTTCTATCAGTAGTAACAGTACTTCCCTTGTCTGATTGCCCATAAATTACAACAGGGTTATTGACCCCTTCAGTTCTAAAACCTGGAAGTTCCTTTTCTCTGGGAGCCACACCCACTTACAATCCCTGCCCCCCCACTCCCCCCCCCAAGAGTTTTCTGAATCACCAATCTTTGAGGCACACCATTTGATTATCAGTCCCTGAAGGCACTCTCTGTTTGGGCGGTGGGAAGCATGTGCGGAGAAAACCTGCTTTCCACAGAAAACCTGCTTTCCACAGAAAAGCACAGGAGTTACTCAGAGCTCCAGGTAGCTGAAGGTTTAATTTCTCTCTGAGAAGGCCTCAAAGGTAGCACTACCTTTAAGCAAAATCTTTGTGAAAGGATTCCTTCTCTGAATTTTCCAAACAGGCCGTTTTGTCATTACCCCCAAGAGAGATGACGGCCAGGCAGGGAATCAGATCTCCCTTATCGTTTCCAGACTATTTTACCCGGCTGCACACACCCCATTGGCTGCAGGGCCACAAACCGCTCTCCAAGCTTTGTGCAAGCCACCAGTCTTCGCGTCTGAAATGCCCCAGCTCTCCTGGCCTCCTACCCCGTGGGGAAGTCCCCCTTAGATTCCAGAAGAAAACTAAACTCCTTGGAATCCAAAACTAATAAACTTTCACAGAGTGGCCTCAGGTGGGTTGGTTATCATGATATTTCAGTCTCACCTAACCAATAAGAGGGCCGGTTGGCAAATTCCCAGGATGAATATTCTCATATGAGCATTGGATTAGAAGAAGCCAAAAGATTTTTGTCCATCTACGTGATCAACTTACAACCCACCTGGGTTCTGAGGTAGGGATCTTGTGACGGTTGGGGCCCTGCAAAGCAATTAAAAGAAATAAAGCAGAAGTATTATATTTTAATTGATGTAATCTTCAAGCTCCCAGTGGAATCTGGGGTGATATCTGACTAGAGTTACCCTAGGTATCAATAGATGGCTATTCTGGGAAAGTGCATTTAGGAAGATAAAACCCTACGAATCCTGAACTTCATTTACATGTGTATCCATTTAGGGGGGATTGGCTCAGACTCCCAGGGCTAAAAATTGAAAGGAGCCACCTAGACTTTTCTGGGATCTGAACAAAGAACTGGAGGGAGCTGGGGGAGTGGAGAGGGAGGTGAGGACAGAGAAAGAGAGAGGAGGGCAAGTGGAGGGAAAGACACAAGCTGGGTTTATATTTTTATTTGTTTTTAGAGGACCTGGATATTAGACACACCAAACCATACTTTCCAAACCAAAGCAGCTTTCATCCATCACTAACATTTCAGGGTTTGTTTCTGTTTTATTGTAAATATTTCCAGTCAAAGAAAGATAAACAGACAAAAAAAAAAAAAAAAAAAAACTGCTTTAGTATACAGAGTCAGATAGAAAATACAGAATGGAGAAGAAAGCCCACAACCAACAGATAAAAAGTGAAGACGAACTAAGGAAGAAACTAGCTGGTTGCAAATTCTCACTAGCTGGAGTGAGGTGCAGCGATGGTCTCAGCAGCTAAGAGAAACTGCCTAGTGCTGTCAGTCTTTATTCCACACAGTGAAAGAAACAGACTTTATAAATGATTCATGGGGACATTTATTTCACTAATCCATTAAAAAAAGTTTGCTATTGATCAAGATATCCTGCTCATAAAAACGAGTTTTAAAAAACCAACCGTTCCCACCCCAAATGTGATCTGGCAGTAAAGACCACACTGTCAGAAGCAAGGGATGGAGCTGTGCAGTGGAGAGCAGATGGCACCATTGGGGTCTGTGGTCAGTGGGCCACTGGGTGCCCTTCCCACCAAATCCACGTTTCTCCACTAGGCTGGAGGCAAAGTTTAGAAAAATACTCAAGTGTCTTGCACCACTTGCTGTCATTTGATGGTTAAAGAGAAAACAGAAAAGGGTTCAAATCCATGAGAGAGGTTGATTTAGGATATAACTGGCATCCTTAATAGGAATCATCAGGGTATCACTTGACCCCCCAGGATGGCAGCTCCAACTAACTGCCCTGACACAGAGAGGATGCCGACCTAACCAAATGGCAGACACATGGAATTAAGCTTGTCATCTTCCAAAGATGTCTTTATTTTAGTACATTCAAAACAGAAACAATTCGAGGACAATTCAATTCAAGGTGGTAGTGGAGGTGGCAGAGGTGGAGGTGGTGGCAGCGGCTGTTTATTTCTCTCTTCTTTTGAGTTTTCTAAGTTTACAATCAGAAGTTGCATAGAATTTGTTTTCCATCAGAAAATGAAAACTCTGCGTGAGACTCCCAGGTGGTGAAGCCAAGCAAAGGTCAAGCAGCTGCAGGGAAGCAGCACCCCTTCCATCAGACGAGTGCTCAGGACCTCCCAAACTCCTGGCAAATCGAGCATTAACTAGCAGTCATATCATAACCTGGAAAGCATCAGGAACTCCTATTTTGTGAATGGAAGAGAAGTTAAATGCCTTACCTAAAGTCTCACAAGAGGAGCTATTGCCCAAACTGAGGTTAAAACTCTAGAGTTCCTAGTTCCCAGGCCTGGGTATTGGCTATGAGACTCTACTTCTCTCCCAGGAACCTAGCAGATTCTTGATTACTTAAGGTCTTTCCATTTAATAAACACACACACACACACACACACACACACACACACACACACACTCACACACATACATCTGCAAACACACCTGCACCCAGGTCTCAAGTCTAGTACCAAGAAATCTCCCAATCCATGGTACCCTGGGGACCTGGCTTCATAGGCAGCCACTGAGTTTGGTTAAAAAGAGATGCAGTTGACAAAGTATGCACCATACCAATAGGGGGGCGGTCTTCCTCCTCTGTGACTAGCACTTGAAGCCCAGGCCACAGTATGGGAACAGTGTACCCACCTGCCTGGCTCCTTATTATCTGGTACATTCTGCTCTCCTGGAACCCTGGCCATCTTCTTCAGAGACCACATTCACAAAAGACCAGATCAAATCCAATAATAGTGAAAGTCAAAAAGAGAAAGAAAAGACACCAACCCCTGAAATCCCAGGCATTTGAAGCCTCTTTGAGTAGACTATGGATTAATTGGTTTTTGTTTTTTTTTTTTTGGGGGGGGAGCATTTTAAAAATTGCTTTAATGGATTTTTGAGACTTTTCATCTTACTCTTCCCAAGACCTGTCTCCTACACTCCCTTGCTCCCAATCACTGCACAGAAGGAGAATTCAGCACCTGAAATCTGATGCATTGGCAACTCCATACCCTAAAATTCAGGAAAAGGAATTATGTAGACTTTCATTTACTAACCCCAGCTTCCCCCTCCAAAAAAACAGAAAACAAATTAACAGAACCGAGAAGAAGACAAAGAACAAAAGGGGGAAGGGAAGAAAAAGGAAAAGAAAAACAAAAACATACAAAACCAGAAAACAAAACAAAACTTCCCGGTTGAGTTTAATTTCTTTCCTGTGAGAACTAGACCCAGGGTGCAATGGCCCTGTCCTAGCGGGACATTCCACGGATGACTCCACCCACTATTGGACAGGTCTGGCTGGGCAGGGACCCCACCCCAGACGCTATGTAATTTTGGTGGGAGGGAAAGGCCCCATGGGAGAAGTGGGGCTCCTCGTGCCTGGAAGCGTCCCCTTCGCCACTTGGTTGCAACGTCTCTGGGTGGGCCCCGCTCCCTGACAAGGGCGCAGTCTCTGGCGGGGGCGTCAGGCGCTTTGATTGTTTTGCAAAGTTCCTGTATCCAAAATCCGGAGAGAAGTTTTGACGCTGTACCAATCCGGGCTCCCGGCAGACAGCGGGCGCGTGCCCAGCCCCTCCCGCCTCCCCACGTGGCCTCGAAGACTCCCGCCGCCGCCGCGGCCCGGGCTACTCGGGCTCGCTGCTGTTGGTGGTCTTCTCCCACTCCAGGCTCTCCTCGCTGCGGGAGGGCGACGGCCGCGCCCGCAGGCCCTGGAACCTGCGGCACTCGGGGCAGACCCGGATGTGTGTGCAGCCGCGGGCCACCAGGGCGGCCTCCTGGGCCAGTCTCTGGGCGAGGGGGTCGGGCTCCCCGGCCCCGCACAGCTTGCCATTGCTGAGCGTGGCTGTGCCTCGGGGCCGGCGCTCCTCAGGGACGGGGGGTCGGGGCTGCGGCACCGCAGCGCGCCGCCGCCGGGGGTGGATACTGTCCTGACACAGGATGATGCTGCGCAGCTCACTCACCATCTCCTGGCAGACGGACACCTAGAGGGAACACGGAGGTCACAGCCCAGCCACTCAGAACAGCCCCTGGGGCTTCCCTGCAGTCTGCTGGGAGGAGGGGGGCGGGAGGGTGTCACAGAATCATAGAATCTCAGGTATGGATGGAACCTTGAAGGCCTTTCAATCCATCGCCTCACACCCAATCCCCATTTATGTTCAAACACCCTCTGTAACCGCCCTGCCAGCTGGTTGCTCAGGTTTGAACACCTTCAAAGTCAGCGATCTCAGGATCTTGCACAATTATAGCTACTAAAATCCTTCTTCCTCCTATAGAGTCACCAATTCCTCTCCCTGAGGTTTTCATCCATTGATCCCAGTAAAATCTGGACCTTGAAGCCCACTAAATAAATAACGCTTCTACTGCCTGTCAGTCTTTCAAAGTACAGGTATCCCACTGTTCCGAAGTTCGCGTTAGCCACTTTGCTTTTAAGAAAGACCTACATTTAGTACCTGTTTTCGCTAACCTACAGAAATCCAAAGAGAATTTTTGCTTTTACGAAAACAGGTGAAAAGCAGAAACTGTGATCAGCGTTTGTTTTCCAGTGAGCGGATGAAGAGGGAGTTGCGCACCCTGAGCGGAGCAGCCAGAATGGCGTTGCCAGGCTCCTTCCCCAGGAATTAACACTCAGTATCTCAGCATCAAGCCACCATAGCTTTGTTAGTGTTATTTTAGGTTTTATGTGTTATTTGGTATGATTTGTGGGCCTGGGAATGCTCAAAATGTTTCCCATATAAATTAATGGTAATTATTTCTTTGCTTTATGCCATTTTGGCTTACAAAAGTTTTCATCGGAATGTTCTACTCTCCGATAACGGGGGAAACCTGTATTTGGAAAAGGTGCCATGTCCACATGAGCATTCTTTTCTCAAGTTAAATGTCCTCATTTCTTTTAGTCTGCCGGCTATGGCTGGAGATGATGCACTGTAATGATAAGTAACAACGAAGACGACAGCAACTACTGTTTCTACAGGCCCACAGTCTCCTCCTATGAAACCCTTGGGTCCAGTTGTGGCTCAGAATTCTGAATATTTTGGATTTTAGGAAAGTGATACAAGGAGCCCTGATGGCTCAGTGGTTCAAGCGCTCTGCTGCTAACCAAAAGGTGGGTGGTTCAAACCCTCCAGCCTCTCCAAAGGAGAAAGATGTGGCAATCTGCTTCCACAAAGATTACAGCCTTGGAAATCCTTTGGAGCAGTTCTACTCTGTCCTGTAGAGTCGCTATGAGTCGGGATTGCCTCAACAGCAGTGGGTAATACAATGCATATACAGCATTTACACCCAGTATTCACATCCAGTGGGTCCTGGGCCAGGCCTGATATTCAAGCACATTAATATTTCTGTCACAAAATGTATGTATATTCCCACTAAGGGCAGGCAGAAAAAAATACAAGGAAAAAGAGACTAATCCTAGAGTAGGTGGGTATAACAATACCTATGATTGTGTCAGAGAGCAGAGAAGAGTAAAAGGAGGGGCAGTGGTGTTGTATCAAGGTCCTACATGAGGCTGAACTCCATACATTTTGAGATTTTACTCCAGTGGCAATTAGGGAAGGAGACTGTAGGAAAATCCAGAGTTGGGAGACTAAGATAGAGTCTACTGTACTTTACAAATCTAATAATGCCATTAAGTCGTGCCCCTTCTCTGGGGTGAGGATGGAAGGAGAATAGGATAAAGTCTTCTTCCTTCTCAAACTCTCCAATCTATCTGAAGTTTATATTAACCCAGTCTCTAAGCCATAGGTTGGGGAGTTAAACTTACTCAAAATCTCTGAGAAGACATAATTCTTGGGTTCAAGTGAGTTGGAGTATCTCTAAGTACCTTTACATATAAGGCAAAAAACATACTCAAAATTGAAGGACTGAGATCATCTTTTCCATTAGTCACCTGGTACTTTCACCTGTTTTTCTGTACTATATTACACCTGAAATTACAGTTGTATAGGATTTTGCTATTCATAAAGCACTTTCACATATTATATTTAGTTATGCTGGGCCATTTCAAAGAAGACACCGAAGCCCAGAGAGGTTAAGTGCCTTTTTCTGTGGCTGCATAATTAAATGCATGAAATAGTTGATGAAGCAATGACTCAGATCTCCTGCCCTAAGGACTAGAATTTTTTTCCACTGCACTGTTTGTTCTACTGGTATTCCATCCCGTTTGAAATGACTTCTGTCAGAAAGGGTGAACTTTGCCCCATCTGTCAACGCTATTAGTATTCCTTTGGAAGTTTACCTCAGTTGCTTCTGAGTGTCGGAGAGTCCATAAGAACTCCAACATAGCCATAAAAATGGCCACGATTAAGCCACAAATAAGAACCACGAAGATTCCACCAATATTCTCCATTCCCAGGCCTGTAAGAAAGTCATAACAAAAAAATAGTGTAAAATGACAGGAAAACAAAATCATCCTACCAAAAATCCTGAGTCATTTAAACACCCAGAATTTGAATCTTGCGCACACTTTAGATGCACATTCCTTGAAAAGACTTGAACACTTGCCCCTCTAACCTGGGGCTGTTTGAAGAGAAAGTTTTCGACTATGGAGCATTTGAGCTTGGGGCATTTTGGGAGAAAAAAAATGCAACATGTCTGAAGTAAAAGTAGGAGAGGGGCCTCGTTGCAAACGGACAAGACTAACGAGATACAAAAGGGTATCTGGGGGCTGAAGGTGAGCCTCCCCTTAAGAAAAGGGTTCAGGTCAAAATTTTTTTTTTTTTTTTTTTCCCTATTCCACGACATGTCAACACTCTCCCTTCTCGACCTTGGAGGACCTTTCTTCTTTCTTGATGAAAATATACATAGACAAAGATACACCACTTCAAAAATTTCTACATGTACAATTCAGTAACAAAGATTATGTTCTTCCAGTTGTGCTGCTATTCTCACTATCCTTTTCCAAATTATTCCATCACCTTTATCTTCAACTCACTGGTTCAGGTCAAATTTGATTTAGTCTGTAGAGACACGACACCAAAATTCCTGTAAATTCTAGCAGTTTCATAGCAATTTTAGTCAATCTTCCTAATATTGTATTTGTTTCATGTAAAGCAACTGTCTTGACCAAAACATGGATAGGAAAAATCATGTTTACCTGTCTGTATTACCATGGTACTAAAACACTTATTTAAAAAGTCAAAGTTTTTATCCCATCAGACCTGGCTGCCGTTAGAACCACTTTGGAAGCTTGTTAAAATACAGATTCCCAGTTCCTACCCCAGACCTGTCTCTGCAGATGGGGCCCAGCAATCTGTATGCTTTAACAAACTTCATAGTTGATTCCTTTCCAGCCAGGCCTAAAATTAGTTTGCAAATGGGTATTTCTGGAAGCAGTGTACTAGACCATTAGTCCTCGAAGTCAGGCAATGTATCCCTATTGCCTAGCACAACATCTGGCATCTATAGTATATATTCAATAAGTGTTTGCAGAGTGGTCTGGTTGTTTCATTTCCATAGCATTGGACATTGAGTTTAGCGGAACTGAGAGTCTGAAGGCTTTTTCTGGCATTAGAGAAACCCAAACTTTAGGCTCAGTGTCATATATATATATATATATATAAATCAGATGGCATCTTTGGAAATGTCTAGGAGAGTAGCTTATGTCCTGTGCTCTTTAGGAATGCTTGTTCTATCAGTAGTCTTATCGCTGAACACGGAGCTATGTCAGTGTCAGGGAAAGCGTCCCACAACAAATGAGATGAATCACAGTTCAGGAGCAGAAATCTGACACCAACTTCTGTACCTTGGAAAGCCGGAAACACAGCCTTACCTTGCCATTTCAAGATGCCCTGGGTTTCCTTTCACAAAGCTCCAAATGGTTGTTGCTTACCGTTTTGTGCTATACTACGCCTTAAGTTATAGTTGTACAGGATTTTGCTGTTCATAAAGCATTTTCACATATTACTATATACTCTGGCCTGAAGATCCACACCATCTGCATACACATAGGGCTTGGAACAGATTTCTACCTTCCAGGAGGAAGGTGACAGGGGTTCATTTGAATACCTGCCCCCCTAATCTGGGGCCATTTGGGCAGGTTTTGACCATGTGAGCATGGGCATCAGGATCTACATGAATGGAGTGGGGGGGACTGTGTGTAGGGACACCGGAGGGAAATATCCACCAAAGGGACATAAGATGGGATGCACCAAGGATCTAGTGGGGGTGTGCAGGCAGATGTGAGGGGCGGTGAGAACTGTGGTGTTTTAGGATGTGTGTTTGAGCCTCACGGATGAACTAGTTTCCCCAAACAGCCCTTGTGGAGAGAGGCTGGAGGGAGACCCCCAGTGAAGGGGAAGTGACAACCATGATAGTAAGGACGGCCACCTGCTCAGTAGAAGGAGTCTCCCAGGTACTGAGATACTAAAAGATTCCACCATCGATTTGGAATAGTTTTGCCTGCATAGAAGAATGGACTAGGATCCTCTTGAAAGGACTCAGCCACCTCGCCTCTTGTTTCTGTGAGGAGGTGTTCTTCTTGCCTCTAGGTCAAATTCTGCCACCTGAACTCTAGCTGCTTCCCCTTGCTTTTCTATCAGTCACCACCTGGCCCTCCTGCAATCTTTCCCTCCCCACTGACTCTTTCTCTCAGCATATATACACACTCGAGTTTCTCCCTTCTTAAAGAAAAGCAAAAAATCCTCCCCGCTCCAACTCTGTCTAGTCCATGGCCAAGCTTTCTGAAAGCGTTGTCTGTATCAGAACTATTCTGAGACATTCTGAAGCCCTTCAAATCTTCCACTTGGAGGCCCCCTCTCACAGAAAAGCCAGAAATGCACCCACATCTTATGTTAAACGCATTTTAAAAATTTTGCTTACAATATTACTGAGCAGCAAGAGGCAGTTAATTTACAATTGGCTGTGATTTCTCAGCAATCAGTGTGCATACAGGGGAATGTTTGCAAGATGAGAAAATCTAACCAAAAAATTGGTTTGAACGTAATGAAGTTTTTATGAATATTAAATTTAAAATTTAATGAAGTTGAAACAATGTTACATTCTGGAGATACTTAATCAAACATGCCTTAATTTAATTTTGCAGTTTCTGTTTGCATTTTGAAGCCAATCATTTTTTTTTCCAGACCTCAAACATAACACTTTGAACCCCTGAAAAGCTTTCAGGCCTTAGCTGCTCTATGATAGCTGAAGGAGAAGCCAATTCAGGTCTGAATTTACCTTTGTCCTTCCTATTCACTCCTCATCCCATGCAATCTAGTCTTAACACCACTGCCCTCACCAAGGTCACTGATGAACATTTTGTTTCTAACCCACTGGAGAATTTCCAGTCCTCGTCTTACTTGATCTCTCTTAGCGCTTGACCTTGTCAACCACACCCCTTTCTTGGCTTTTCATAAAGCCATGTTCTCTTCCCATCTTTCCAATCTCCTTTGCTTGCTCAGGGACACCATTCTGTCCTCATTTTCTGGCATGTGATCTCTTGTCTCTCCTCCATGCACTGGCAATTACCAAGTCCTGATGATCTTACTTCCTAAATAGTTTTCAATTTCTCATCCTTCTCTCTATCCCTCCTACCACTTCCCAAGTCCAAGCCCCCACCATCTTGCTTTAACCATTGCATCAGCCTCGGACAAAATTTCCGTTTGCAGCCGTGCCCTCCTCAGATCCACTCTACATAGTTGCCTGAGTGATTTTTCTGAAATGCAAAACATTTGCTAGCAACCCAGAGCTGCTTATAGTTCCCACCACACATCTGCTGCTCTCACCATCTGTCCCTTTGTTCATGTAAGCACCTCTGCCTGGAATCTACCCCTAGCCCCAGCCCCACACCTGGCTAACTCCAACCTTTCCTTTAAGACTTAGCTCAGGGGTCACTTCCTCCAGGCTACCTCCTCTGATCTTACCTGACTGTTAGTTACACCTCTTCTGTGCTTCACCAATGCACTGCGTATCACTTTAATACTGTGTAAAACAATGCATTAGTTTAAGTTTGTATATTAGTATTTCCCACTAGATTATGAACTCCTTGAGGGTAAGAAACATGTCTCATTATTCAATTCTATAGCCTCACAATCATGGTACCTTGTCCATAATAAGAACTTCATAAATGTTTGTTGAAAGAATGAACAGGGAGAAAGACGATAAAGAGACCCCAGATACAGAGGCCTGGAAATCCGTACTGTGATATGTATCCATCCCTAATGAGATGTTTGAAATAATAGTAAAATGAGACAGCACGGCATTGAGTGCGCCCAGCCTGGTCACAGAGGCAGATGGTATAGAACTACTGAGTGGCTGGCCAACGTGGGACTGAACACTGAAACGGATAATCACAGTGTGGCTGACTGCTCCGGCTCCGGGGCAGGCGTGGTGGTGCAGGGAAGAGTTATGATGGACATGTGATCTGTGCTGGGATAATTTGGATAGGATCAGGTAGAGCGTCTTGGAGTTGCTGAGGTTTTCATGGGATTCTGGTAGAAACCGTGAGTCCTTCTAGTGTTTCAGGGCCAGCATATTAATCCTAGTGTTGGCTCCAGGTGCTGATTCCTGGCTGAGGGGCCTTCTCCCCATAGCAGCAAGGCGTGTCTATCACTCCTGTCTTTAGGAACTTACTGGAAAGTGGAAGCAAGAATAGATTTCTGGCAGAGTCAGAGCCAAGAAACAGATGGAGTGGGAAGCAGGAAGTGAGCGTTAGGAGAGCGCAGCAGTTCCATTTAACACTGTCATCAGTCATTCTCCTAGAAGTCAAATGCCTTCCCCAGCACACAGCCATTAATCAGAAGCAGCCTTTGATGTGGGCTCCCTCTAGCCTAACTAGAAAGGCCTTGTGGTGCTCACAGACGCCAAAACACCTGCAAGGGGTACTGGGAATCCATCTAACCACCCCACCCTTCCTTCTCCAGATGGGACCACAATAAGCCACACATAGACAGATGGCTTTTGGAACGGGGATTTCTACTGACAATTGCATCTCTGAGCTTCGATTATGCCCCAGTACGTAATAATGCTGCATTAGCTGCAACAGAATAAAGCTCACCCTGCAAACTGTTGGTTGGTTAAATACTAACTTTGGTGTCACTCACCGATTACCCACAAATGCAAATGATAGCTCACAAATGCAAAGGAATAATTTCCTTTGTCTCTAGAACTACATAAGGGAATGGCAAACTGGAAGAGAGTACCTTGGAGTGATTTGAATCTCCTCCCACCCACCTACCCACCTGCTCTTCCTTCAGTTCTGACTGGATAATAATCACTTCTAGGATGCAGATGCATCTTTGTCTTAGACCTTAAAACCCTAAAACCTTCCACATCTCCTGGTAACAACAACAACAACAACAAAAAAAAACCTGCTACCACTGAGTTGACTCCAACTTATGGCGACCCCATATGTGTCAGAGTAGAACTGTGCTCCATAGGGTTTTCAATGGCTCATTTTTCAGTAGTAGATCATCAGGTCTTTCTCTCAAGGTGCTACTGGGTGAACTCGAGCCTCCAGCCTTTTGGTTAGCAGTCGAGTGCATAAACAGTGTGCACCACCCAGGAATTACTATCTCTTGGTAGCAAGGTGGAAGTTTGTGACAGAGATGCAGAAGGGAAGTTCCTTTTGAGCAATGATGGGGTGGCTGTAGCCTGGGAGGCAAGGAGGCAGAGGCCACAGGAGCCACTGAGGCAGATGCAGAGAATTTACACAGACAAAGAGGGGACAGCTAGTGTCACAATTCCATCAAGGGACAACATATCCATTCTCTGACTTCAGTCAACAGATCTTTATTGAGGAGCTTCCATGAGCTAAGCACTGTGCTAGGTGCTGAGCTCTGTGCAATGTTCACATGTTAAAAACGTTTGACAAGAACATGAATTCTTTGACCAATATGGCTTTCAAGACTTTCTATGTCCGAGCCATGCTCACCTACATCCATGCAAATATATTAAATGGCCCCATCTCCACAGACTTATTTGTTGTAAATAGCAACTTCACATGCCCATTTGTGAGCTGGCCTGTATGGCCTTCCCAGAAAAGAGAAAGTGATTCATTATGCTCGCACTGTTGAGGACTGTAAAAGAGTAAGCTCGCCCTTTCTTCTTGCATTCACAGTGACATCCATTGACTAGACCTGGTGGATACTGGACAGAGTGACAGTAGAAAAGTAGGGAAAAGAGCACAAAATAGAAGAGGGATGGAAGAGGCAGATGACAAATTTTATAATTCATCAAAACACTAAGTATGGGACAAGCATTTTACAATTTATCAAAATTCGAGCTCAAGTAGCTAATTTTAAAAACATTTGCTGCCTCATTCAATTGTCATTAAAACTACTGTAAAGCAGGCCTTACTGTCCCCAATTTATAGCTAAAGAAACAGAAATTCAGAGATATGAAGTAAGCTGCCCAAGTTGTCACAGCTAAGAGGTGAATTTGCGATGTCTCACTCTAAAGCTAAGGCTTTTTATAAAATAACAGCTGACCTTTATGAGTGTTTACTACTACCACCCATCTGTCAGTTTGTCATACTTTTTGGTGGCTTGCGTGTTGCTGTGACGCTGGAAGCTATGCCACTGGTATTTCAAATACCAGCAGGGTCAATTATGGTGGACAGGTTTCAGCAGAGCTTCCAGACTAAGAAAGACTAAGAAGAAAAGCCTGGTGATCTACTTCTGAAAATTAGTCAATGAAAATCCTATGGATCAGAACAGAATATTGTCCGATATCGTGCCGGAAGATGAGCCCCCTAGGTTGAACACAATGGCCGCAACAATGGCCTCAAGCATATCAATGATCATGAAGATACAGCAGGACCAGGCAACATTCTGTTCTGTTGTACGAGGTTGCTATAAACTGGAGCCGACTCCACAGCAACAAACGCCAATGAATATGAGCAAGGCTGCTATGCCAACCGCTCTAATTCAATCCTTACAGCTGTCCTCTGTAACAGGCACTAACTGTACCTCCATTTTCTGGACAAGGAACTAAGGTACACAGTAGTCAGGCAGCTTGCCCAAGGTTGCATGGCTGACAAGCGGCAGTGCTAGTGTCCAAACTGAAGCCAGAGTCTGGGCTGACAGCCCATGCGTCTCACCACCAGTCCCTATAACTATAGAACTCAAGCTATATCCTGATGGTGCATCTGGTCCTGGGAACACCCCAGAGCAACTGGCAAGAGGGTCCTGTGAACCAGCTAGTAGTCACCTTATAAAATCCCCTTCTCCATGAAATAGGACATCAAATGTTTGAATCAATGATTTATTGACTTAATCTTGGCTCAGTTTCCAGACAGTTGTGCCATGGCCTTTGTAATCGCTGAACTCCTTCGTCAGAGACTCGCTGGGCCACCCTTTGCCTCAATCATGCTTCCTAGACCTCCCTGCCCCCGCTGGGAGTTTCTTCGTCTCCCAGCAATAAATCTGCTTTGATTAGGGAGAGGCTTCCTCTGCGAGCATCTCTCTGAGACACTATCTCAACTCCCACATTCAGGTTTCCAGCCTTGGCTCAATCTAGAGAAGCCAGAGACCCAGGATAACCAGGCTGGGCCCCCTGAGGAGAAAGAGAGAGGAAAACGTCCCCAGAATTCCCCTCCTCTCCTCACACACCCCCACTCTTGCTAAGATGTCTCACACTCTCATTCCCACTGTGCCAGACAGCAAACTTCCTACTCTCTAAGGATTTCATGAGTCTATGTCACGGCCTCTTTTCCATCCTTGAAAGGGGACCCTGCTTTTCACAGCCTGGTGTTGTATTTACGTTCCTTTGAAGCCCAATTGTGAGCTGGTGTTTTTCAAGATAAAGATATTTAATTTCCTTGGAATTCACCGACCACCTTCTTTGTCTAGCAATTGTTCTGCAAAGCTTCAGTAATCCAATCCTCCTGAATTGGGAGGCCGGCATCTGTGACTGGCTAGCGATATTTCTTTTTATAGGAGTTGAGCAGAAAATAAATAAATAAAACCAGTGTTTTTGCAAAGAGAAGGCAGAAGAAAATGAAACAGCTTGGAATGAAGCCTGCTCCTTTTTTTGTAATTCTCCAGTCTTCACACGATCTGCCATTTCATTTCTTTTTTTTTTTCTTTTCAGCTGCTTACGAAGGAAGGTAGATGGTCACTGAGCTGCAAGCAGGAAAAGAAACGGGGGAGAAGAAGCAAAGGGGTGATGCCGTGGCCCTTACCAGGGCCAAATAAGACGTGGCAAAAAGACTCGGGATTGGCGGCATGGCCCCAACGTTAGGATTCTTCTCTGGAATTTGGCAGCGATGTTTGAGCTGTAATATTGGATTAGAAGTGGGGGAGCACCAGATCCTTTTCTTTGAAACTTCTCACATTTAAATAGGATAACAAAGTAGAAAAGGATTATGTCAGGCACTGTGCATTGTCTGGGACATTCTAATTGAAACCAAAGTGCCTAGAGCTCCTCTCCTTTCAGAGGTCTCTGAAAAAAGGACACCCTGGCCCCCTTCCTTCCTGCCTGTTTGTATTCTCATTTCTTTAGACACACGTGAAAGCCAGCTGATTCAAATCACAAAAAGAAAGATCACCTAGGAGCTGCCTGGGAAAGCAAATTCAAACTACTGCCCTCTGTTCAATTTGAGGCACGAGGAAAAAATGTTCCCGTGGCTTGACTCCTGGGGGCCATTTAAAGACTTAAAGGAAGACATTTTCAGGTGGTGCTGGTCCTGTTACTCTGCCACAGCAGGGGGTCCCTTGAGCAGTGAGTTATCTCCCCTAAATCTGGGTGGCTAATTTGCCAGAGATAGACAAAGCTATGGTGCCTCCCGCGCCAGGCCAGTGCTTCTCTCTTGGCTTGGAGGAGGTCACGTGGAGCCTCGCGTGGCCAGGAAGCCTTTTAGCCTCTCTGAGTAATGTTTGCTTGGGCTCCTGCCATGACACAAATGGAGCCACTGCTAAACTGGCACTAGTTACTGTGGTTGGGATGGCCGCTGAATCCCTGGTTTTATGGTGATTTGCATCGCATCTCCCAGACGGCCTCACTCTTGGGCATTACCGCTTATTAATACAGCTTACCCTCTTGTTCCAGAGGATGAGCACATAGAGCAAGCTCACAGTGGCTGCGTGGTAGAGCCCCAGCATCTTGTGAAGCATTCAGGACCTCCACAGGATGACTTCCACTGTTTATCTTCCCTTTTCATCTGCTCGGTTCTTTTCTCTGTGCCAGGGAACATTTGGTCCCAAAGTGCAGAATGGAGAGAAGCCTCCTGTTCACTCTTTCCATCTTTCCTGGGAGCTGCTCTCCCTGCCTGTCTCCCTCTCCATCCACCCTCAACTCTGCTGGTGTCTGATCAGTCTGCCTAAAACTCCGTGGAATGAGAAAGAGTTTCCAAAGCCAATAACTCTGCAAAAATCATAACTTTATTTGTCCACAAATGAACCTAATCTCCATTGCCACCTGATTGCCAAAAATGTAGAGACTTCTCAGTCATTTCATGTTTAAACTCTATTAAATTCAGGGTTTTCTTCTTTACCCCTCTTTCCAGGATGTATTTCTGATCTGTGGTTGGGAAGGAGGACAGTTATGTGTCATGGCATGGGGGTAAGGGGTAGGTGTCTGGTCTTGTGCTGGATTCCACCTGGACTTCCAGTATCCCTGTCTGGGGCCCAGGAAACTCAGGCCTGTCACTGGGCCCTCTCTGCCATCTCTCATGTTCCCACTCCACTGTGGTGTGACATATTTCTGAAGCTTGCCAAACTCCAGAAACAAGCAAAATCTCTTTGCTTCTTGCAGTCTCCAGCTAATCTAGGAGTTATATCTACCACTCTCCATCTCAAGGACCCAGCACACTCTAGCAGGGGGCATTGGTGGTTCAGTGGTAGAATTCTTGCCCTACACACAGGAGACCTGGGTTCGATTCCAGCCAACGTGCCCTATATGCATCCACTACCTGTCTATCAGTGGAGGCTTTGTGTTGCTATGATGCTGAACAGGTTTCAGAGGGGCCTCCGGACTAAGCTGGACCAGGAAGACCTGATGATCTACTTTCAAAAATCTGCCAGTGAAAACCTAATGGATCACAATGGTCTGATCACACTGTGCATGGGGTCACCATGAGTCTGGACTGACTTGAAGGCAGATAACAACAACGCCAACAACCATGTTCTAGCATATCCTTTCCTGTTCAGAAGCTCCCCTCTCTGGCCAAGGCATTCTTTTATTGGTTTACAGACTGGGTAGCCTGGCTCTACTATTCTTTTTTCACTCTCTAACTTGTAGTGTAAATTTTATGCCCAACTTCCTTTAAGTATTAACCTGTGCATTCCAAAATACCTTCTCTAGCAAATAAAAAATATTGACTTCTAAGAATACTGCCTTTGCTATGAGTTGTAAGGACTTATTTCGGAACTTAAAGCCAATAATCTGAATGTGTATTCCTCCTGAGGTAATGGCTGTCCTCTGGGACCACAAATGCCACTGACTGAGTTGGGAGAACTTTGACTGAGAACTCAGAACTCCATCCCACGTGACTGCTTTCTTCAGACCGTGTCTCCCCCAGAACCTTGATGTCCACAGCCAATGTTCTCTAACTCGGTTCAGTGCACTGGGGGCGTACCCAGGCAAACGCAAAGCTATGGGATGATTATGGGGCATCTTTCCGGAACATTAATTTTACCTAAATGGGTGGGAAAAGCATTTTTACATTAAGTAAACATGCCTATATTATAGAGTAAGATGTGACATCTACATGTATTTTTAGGACAAAACAGAAGACTTTAAGGAGATGGGCTTTAAGACTTTAAGCATGGTGGGCTGCTTTACTCTATATATGCAGAGACCCAAGAGCATACATTCAGTCTCCTCTGCTATTAATTCCTTCCCTGGGAGAGCCTGAGACATGCTGGTTTGCAGTTCAAATGCCTTTATCCAGTTTTCAATCCTGCCTTAACTCCTTCCTTGTCCTACTTATTCAAACCAATTTCTGATTGTAACAAATTCTGCTCTACAACATTCCTAAAACAATGACACTTAATGGATACTTCAAGGTCTGGGCCAAATGTCTCTGTAAAGCCTTCCCTGGCCATAATCAGAATTAATCACTTCCTCCTCTGGGCTTCACGCGCTTTCTTTATAGCTCTATTAAGGCATCTCTATGGTACTACCATTTTAGCTACTATGTGTGCCTCTCTCTGGGTTCTAAACCTCTTAAGAGCAGTGTCATGTCTTATTCCTTTTCATAATCTCAGAGCCTAGCACCTTGCCTGGTATGCAGTGGTGTATAATAATCCTTGTTAGATGTAATGAATACTTTACATGCTAACAACTAGGGTATCAGGGTTCCTGTTTGGGAGGAAACAGACCTAGGATGAGACAGGAAGTGGTACCTAGTCTGGGGTCCTTTCTCATTTATTCCTTCTCTTATTTGTTGTTCATCTCTTCATCAAATACCGATGTTAGTTAACATGCTGGATACTGGGATACAAAAATGAATAAGACACCTGGAGTTACTCATAGTGTATGGGGAACTAATGCCAACAGACACAAAATAAGTGTCCTAAGTGTGTTCTGAAGAGCAACCCAGCCTTAAGGAGCCCAGGATGGTGGGCACACTTGTGACTTGTGGACACTCTTCAGATTTCTGGATGTGCCTTAATTTCTCCTTGAGGCCTAGATTTCAAAATGAAATGAGTTCCCATTTACTTTGTGCCAGGCACTTTTCTGAGGGCTTAACATGATTTATCTCATTCAATCTTCACAACAGCCCTGGCATTACTATTACTACCTTTACTTTCCAGAGAAGGAAAGTGAGGTTCAGAGATGTTTCATACTGTCTGTAACAAGACCATCTGTGTAGTGGAGTTCATTTGATCCAATGCTCATGATCTTGACCCTATCAAAACTGCCTCAGGGAAGAGAACCATCCTGGTGGCTGTCATAAGAACAACTTAGGTAGGCAGCGGGGTGTAAGTTTGATGAGCTCCATTCTCAGGGGGAGGGAGGCAAGTCCATTGGACTTTGGGTGAGATCAAAAATGGGAAAAAGATACTAAACTGAGTCCCTAAGTATGAAAACTATCAGGCTTCCAGATCCTGTGTCACCTTCCTGTGCTTGCCAATTTTGCTACCCTCCATCTGCTTCCCATAGTGATAGCAGTATGCACAAAGAAACACAACTACATGGACAAGTCAGCAAAAGAGAAGGTCTTGTGGCTTGTTTCAGAGGTCTGGCATGAGAAGTGAGAACTGGAGAGATGGGATCAACGCAATAGTGAGTCTCAGGAGGAAAGAGATCAAAAGGGGTCAAGTTTAAAAAGAAAAGAGGCACCTAGGAAATCTGAGACTAGGGGGAAAGAGGAAGGACAGAGACTAGGAGCCTACCAGAGCTTGCAGCCTAGACCTGGTGGGTTAACAGCAGGAGCCTTTGCTCTGAATCCCTGGCCCCTGGCCACCTCCTGCTGTGCCCCAGTCTCCCTCCTGCACAGTGCCCCTGCATCACTGCATATGTTTAGTCAGCTCTGCAGAGACATGTGCTACTACTGAGTGGAGAGCCCTGGGTGGGAAGGCCATTCAGGAAAGGAAGTACAACGAGTTCCATTCATCACTTTAGCATGGCCTAGGAGGGCACAGTAATTGGTAGCTTTTGACAACATTAACATATGTTAACTTATCAACAATCTAATTGTATTTTGACTATTCAAGGCCCAGTCAGATTCAGACTGTTTTCAATTCATATATTTTGTGGGTGGGTGTGTGGGTAGGGGGTGGGGGGGAGCGGGTGGTGGTGGAGAAGCACTTTGCTACCTACATTCTTCTCAAGTATAAACCATCTACGCAGAGTTGAATCTTACTCTGTTCTGCCCACATCACTGGCCGTCCCGGCTCACAGCCCTGCGCACTGCACTGACTTCTGCCTCCACATTTTTCCTCAAGGTACTTATTTCCCTGAAATACCCTTCTCCCACGTCCCTACCTACTCAGGTCCTGCGCATCTTCAAAATCTAATTTGTTCTATCCAACCCACAAAAGTTTCCGGATACTTTTCTCTATGTCCACCCAATCTTTTTTCTCTGAACAAATAGTCTCCTTCACATTTCACACACACCCCTCCCCCAAGTATTGGATTGCAAATTGGCTAGTATCTAGAATTGTTTGCTAATTGCTTCAAGTATGTTGGCTTTGTTTTCAGAAATCACTTCAAAATCCTTGATTGTAAGCCTATAGTACTTTCTCTGTCATTCCTAGGAGTATTACCCAAGGTGCTGGGGACCCCACTGTCACTCAACACATCCCTGATGACTGAATGGCTGGCTGACCGATTGAAAATAACTCCCCTGCAGACTGCTAACAAAATCAGACTCCCCTGAAACTCTGATGGGAGCACAGCACGGTATCGGAATGTGTATCCATAAGAGGTAGGGTGTGCTGGTCCCCTGTTATGAGCCACACTTGGTGCTACTTCACATTCCACCTTCACAGCAACCCTACGGTGTGCTTGTTACTGTCCTCATTCCACAGATGAGGAAACGGGCTCAGCAGTGCTAATAATATGCCTAAGCACCCAGAACTAGTAATCAGGTGAGCTGGGATTCAGGTGGAGGTCTGCCCCTGCTCTGTGCCCACTAATGTCTGCTGCCCTCCACATGGACAGCGCTGGCCTTTGCGGAGTGGAGAGCCAGGAAGAGTGTAGCCTCACTGTGTGCCTGGAGGGAAGGAAGCAGCATTTACTCTAGCCTATCCTTTTTACATATAAATTACAAAGGATTGGCCCGGTTGGTCAATATTCCTGAGACCTCTCCTTGAAGGACAGAGATCCATGAGGAGACACTTAGAAATGCCTATTCACTCATTCACTGTCTCCCCAGGTATAATCATTCATGCTGAGCAGAGTAATGCAAGCGATATCATTCATTTTACTCCTCAGCTGCCTTCCTGAGGGAGACTATGAATAGGTAAATTTGTTGCATATTTTAGCAAGGCTGTGGAAGATTACCAACTAGGTGACCATATGATTTACTGTCCAAACCAAGACTCTTTGAGAATGAAAAGGGTTTTAGAAATAACTAACAGGCATTGACTGATCTACAACAGAGGTAATTTGGGACTGTGCCAGGCAAACTACGATGCGTGTTACCCTACAGAAAACCCTGAGTGTGAGGTGCCTGCAATACTCCTCAACTACACCTGTCAGTCAGGGACTGCTTTCTATTCAACCCAATTTAACATTCATGTGTTCATTCATTCAATAAAACATCCATGTGCCAGGCGCTGTGGCCAGTCCTGTGAAGAAGACAAAGTTCCTGCCCTCATGAAACTTACATTCTAGTAGAAGAGGTGGAAAGTAAGCAAATAGAAAATATAATGTCAGGTAGTGATGAGGGCTAAAGAAAAATAAATAGGATTAAAGAGACGGGGAGGGATGTGGTGTGAAGAATTATTTTTAATAGGATGGGGAGGGACTTGTCTGGGGGGAGTCTCCTCAGGGAAGTCAGTGAAGGTGAGCCAGGAGGAGGTCTGGGGAAGGGCCTTCCAGGCAGAGGGAACACCAGGTGCAAAGGCTCTGAGGTAAGAACAAGCCAGGAGCCTTGGGGAACAGAGGCCAGTGTGGCTGGAGTTGTCAGTAAGGAGAAAAATGGGAGTCTAAGGTGGGAGCAGATCACAGAACGCCTTGAGGCCACAGAAAGTTTGGATTTTTTTTTCTGAGTGAGATGGGAAGTCACTGGAACTTTGTGCAAGAGAATGCTGTAATCTGGCTTGCATTTTAAAAAGAATCAGTCTGGCTACTGGTGGAGGATGCACTGTAGAGGGGCAAGAATGGGAGGAGAGGAGCAGGCTGTTGCAATCGTACAGGTACAAGATGATGAGGGCATGGACCAGGTAGACGCTGGGGTAAGAGGTGGCTGGATTCAGGGAACCTTGTGGATGCAGAGCCTCTAGGACTTGTGAATCAAGTGGACACTGGGTGCCTCCAACATGCAAGACCCTGGCACAGGACTGACCACAGCCTTATCCCAGGGTCTGGTTCTCCCAGGGGTTTTTCTCAATGTGCCCTAGAAATCATTACCTGAAATTCTGCACACGAGAAACAGCTGCTTTGGTCTTCTGGGGCGGGAGGGGGAGGGTCCTGAATGTCCTTACCTTTGGCTCTGTGATCTTCCTCCTTGGGGCACTTCCCCCCTTCCCACCATTTACGCTTCAGGATTTCCAAGCGGTTGTTCTCCTGCAGCTGGAGAATGGCCAGATCAAACTCGTCCCGGAAAACCGAGCCTACGGGGTCACAGGAGAGGTCAGAACACAGGACATGAATGCCTGCTTAAGTGTCCCTCACTCCCTTTCTCAGTAAATCTCTGCCCTCTTTAATCTCAGGGGGATAAGACAGATGTGGTGGGGTGTCTCCACAGGGCCACTGCTCTCCACTCCGGCCAGTCTCAGCAATCTCCACAGAGGGGAGTGAGTTCTGGCTTCGCGGAAGGGCACTGTGTCCTTTCTACTTTCCCTTCTCTCCACACTAACTGGCATGTCAAGCCCAGAATGGGTCAGGTAACAGCTTGCCAGGCAGTTGTGCCACCCCCATCCCCACTCAGTCCCCACCACTGTCTCAATTAAAAAACAGTCTATCCAGGTTACATGGTCTGTCTACCGACACACAGGAAGTGGGTGCCAAGCTTCCCATCCACCTCAGTAGTCCAAGCAGGGAAATGTTCTGTGACACAATCCTCTCAGTGAGTCATTGTCTATTTTCTACTTTATTTAAATTAGCTTCTCAGGCACCTACAGTTCTCACTACATTACACCTCACAATTGTTTACCCAGCGCAGCCACCAACCAACGAGAGAAAAACCATTCCAGAAAGTGCCGGAAGCCACCTCTTGCCCATGGGGGAAGAATCCACTCACCAGGAGTCCCCACCTTCACAGGTGCCTGCTGAGTGCACCAGAACCCACAGACGGCGTACATCACCCCATCTCCCCCATCTTCCTCCCTCCTCAAACAGAAGGCTTCTGTTCAGAGCAATTGCTTTTTAATTTTTCTAATGGAACATGGTCATAGAGCTTTGGTTTTAGAATTTAGGTTTAATCACAAAAACAGGCTTAAATGAAACCGTGGAAAGCTCAATGCTCCAGCACAGGCTCAGGCCTGAGATCATTAAGAATAAGCTGCCAAAAGGCTGGAAATCAACTAAGCTGCCCAGTTTTCTTGCCCAAGCTCTGTGAAGGCCTGATGTGAGCAGATGCCCCAGGGGAACAAGGCTAAGCTTGGAACAAACGGATGAGTGCTTCTCAAACTTCAGCGTGCACAGGAATCAACTGGGGATCTTGCTAAAATGCAGATTCAGATTCAGTAGGTCTGGGGTGAGGCCTGAGAGTCTGCATTTCCAACAAGCTTCCAGGTGAGATGCTGATTCTGCTGGTCCATGGACCTCACTTTGAGACCCAAGGAACTAGACCATCTCCCAGATCTCTTCCAACTCTGACAGCCATGTCTCCACAGATACACCCTTCCCTACTATAGACACAACAATGCTGGCACACAAACCCCATGCCTACGGCACCGAATGTGTCTGTGCAACTAACTTGGTGAACTTCAAGAGCACCGTATGTGTAAAAACCAGTTGCTGTTGAGTCGATTCTGACTCATGGCGAACCCATATGTGTCAGAGTAGAACTGTGCTCCATAACATTTTCAGTGACTGATTTTTCAAAAGTAGATCACTAGGCCTTTCTTCTGAGGTGGCTCTAGGTGGATTCAAACCAAGCACATTAACTGTTTGCACTATCCTGCCTCATGTATAAGCCAAACCCATTGCCGTGGTGGAGTTGATTCTGACTCATAGCGACCCTATAGGACAGAGTAAAACCCCCCATAGGGTTTCCAAGGCTGTAATCTTTGTGGAAGCAGACTACCACATCTTTCTCCCACAGAGCAGCTGGTGGGTTCGAACCACTGATGTTTTGGTTAGCAGCCAATCACTTAACCCCTGCACCACCAGGGCTCCTGCCTCATGTATAGTAGGTACTTAAAACCCATCTTTAGGGAATGGATACATGAACTAGTTGCTTAGCAGATATTGTGAGATGAAGCAACAAAAGAATATTTCAGGTTCAGAGACAACGCTTCAGCCCAGCAAGGCACTTCAAGCACTTTCAAGACATTTTCAACGCAACCTCACAGCACACCAGGGGCCACATGAAAGGACTATTCTGCTTACTGTTTGCCTAAACCACCTGATTAATCTTCAATCTTGTTCCTTGTTTTGTTTCTCTTACTCTTCCTGGGCCCAACTATATTACTCATACTATAGTTATGCCCTCACCTCTCACTTAAGAATGACAACATGCTTGTCTTTCTTGGACATAACCTCAGCTGGACCTAGATTCTGTCTAATCAATGGACTCTTCCCCTCTGATCTGAGAACCTAGGCTAGTTCACAGCTCACACTCTCGCCCAGCCTATTCTGTCTAGCTGGCAGGACTCATTTGGCAACATGGGCTGGTGAACGAAGTACTGGATTTGGAGACATGCATGCTGGGCTCAAGCTCAGCTCTTCTACTTAACTCTGTGAGCTTAGACAATTCATGTATCTGCACTGACCTCAGTCCTACCCTCTACAGAAAGACCACGTCTGTCTCACCACTGGGATGACTAAGTGAGGTAACACATGTGAAAACAGCAGCATGTCAGATACACAACAAAAGTGTTTCCCTCCCTTTTTCCTTGGTTATTGATGAACATTTCTAGAGTCAGACTGTTCTACCTTAACTCTCTATAGGTTTGTTCTATGAAAACTTTTGAAGCACTTGACATTTCGGTTAAATTTGCTAAATTGCTAGAGTATTCTCAAGGTGAACCTTAAGTTTAATTTGTAATTCACTCCACCATCTTGAAACAAAATGTCAGCCAATAAATTTCTCAAAGGGACCCATCATCCGTAATATTAATGGACATCAATGAAATATGATGGTAAGCAGAAGGTATGGAGGTTTACAAGTTTACAAGTGCTCCAAGTGACACGTGTTAGTGTCAAAATTCACATAGTGTGAGGATGAACCATATTATTACTTATGTTTGCTTGGTTTCTGATCAGTCGTTAAGAAGGTATTAGCTTTTATCAAATGACATAGGGAAGAAAGGAAAAGATGGAAAGAGAACGAATACTCCTCAAGACAGGCTAAGTGTGAGACACTGTGGTTAAGACACAGGTCCAGATTATTAGGTTTAACTCTCTCAATAACCCTGTGAGGTAGGGGTTAGAAATCCAATTTTTTGAGTGAGATAACTGAAGCTCAGAAAGATTAAATAACCTATCCAAGGTCCCACAGATGGCAACCAGGATTTATTCCCAGGTCTGCCTGACTCCAAGCTCATGCCCTATATACTCCACAGGTTTGAGTGAATTCTATCATTTATAGAGCTTTGAGTTAAGTAAAGATCAATAGAAGGAATGTGTAATACAACTACAAAAATGCATACACTATATATCAATTTCCTCATATGATCTGATGGTCTCAATTCCTGCTTCTTCCCCTGCTGCCTTGTATAAGGACAACTGTACATGATAATGGCTCTTAATAGTGGCAGCGGAGGGAGGGTGGTGATAGTGGAGTGCGTATATCAGAATCACCTGGAGAACATTTTCAAATTCCCTCCACAATCACAACAAGAAGCTAATTATGCCCTCCTCCCTCATCTTCTGGTGGAGGCACTTTCAGCAGGGGAAGGCCCGAAGGTTAAACGTCCTTTAAAATGCACAGCTGGAATACCTTTCTGGAAGCCAAACCCCTCTACCCTCCTATAACAAAACATGATGGCACGTAAGCAGTAAGATGAATACCAGAACCCTGCTGCCCATTCTCAATTATCCATGCTGGCCTGGAGTGTATGGGGCAGTGAAAGCCACACAGCATCTGAAAGCCATCTCATCTCATCATGTCAGTTCTTTTTTGCAGCAAACTTTTCACCAGGGACATTAACAAATAGCAAAATTAATTCATTTGAGTTTTACCCTGGCTTCCTTCTCCTTTCCACTGCTAGTAAAGATGTCATTCAACTGAGAAATGGCCAAAAGGCTGGAAGCAGGAGAGAAAAGGAACTTTGGTCTAAAAATTCTGTCAAGGGTATCAATAAACCTATTGCCGTCAAGTCAACTCCGATTCATAGTGACCCTATAGGACAGTGTAGGTCTGCCCCATAGGGTTTCCAACGAGTGGCTGGTGAGGTCGTAACTGCCAAACTTTTGGTTTGCAGCCGAGCTCTTAACTACCGTGCCACAAGGGCTCCAGGGAGGTATCAATAGCCCCTTAATAATTAAGGATTGAATATTGATCAATGACTAATAAAAGTATATGGGTTTGCTTTTTTAAAAAAAAAAACCTTGAGAGTGCCCACCTAAAGTCACTGTTAAACAGATTCTAGAAACAGGGGCTGTTGAGTCCACCACTGCATTCGGTGGTTTCACTACCCTGACCCTGCCTGGGTGAAACTACACAAAGAGGCTGTCCCTCTCCTGCATACCGACTGGCATGCCAATCCCATAGCCCTTGGTGTCCAGCAGGCCCCCAATCTGAGTGAGGTTGCAGTTTCGCTGCCGATAGTACTCATTCATGGTGGACTCCAGAAGGAAGGCGTAGTTGGAATTCAACACCCTGGCGATTCCCTCTTCCGTGCTCTTCACAAACACACTCGGCTGCTTGGAATACATGTAATTCCACATGCGTTGGTAGGTCTGGTAGCGGGAGTTCTGGGTAAAGAACAAAAGGAAGCAAGATTGGGAAAAGGGAAGGGACATGCTGGTTTATAAAGAGAAGGAATCAAGGTGAGTCTTAAAATCCTGGCCCTTCTGCTACTCAACACACTCATTATATTCAATAGCCTTTTTTCTTTCCTTCTCTTAACTCACAGTGTTTACTGGGGCCATATAACATTTACATAACAGCAGGAGGAGGCAGCTATACATTTTATACGTTTACCAGAAAGATGAAGTAGAAACAGGGTCCTCAGGCACTGTCAACTTTGCCTACTGGTTTGATAACTTGAGGTTTTGCCTCATCTACTCTAGACAGGTCTTCCACTGCCAGCCTCCATGTTCTGATAGAAGAAGTGGAATTATAGTTGTGGTCCCTTCATTGTCCTTCAGGTTGGGGGCAGTGAACTCAGGTTCATTCAAGACTTTTAAAGTGACATCATCTGAAGGAGTAGCATTAGCTATTTTTTCTACCAATACTAAACCATGTTATCAATTACATATGCAACCAAAAATAAAAACCAAACTCTTTGCCACCACGTTGATTCTAACTCGTAGTGACCCTGCAGGACAGAGTAGAACTGCCTCATAGGGTTTCCAAGGAGCAGCTGGTGGATTAGAACTGCTGATCTTTTGGTTACTAGCCAAGCTCTTAACCTCTGTGCCACCAGGGCTCCGCATATTCAACACTGGCTTTTATTTTACACATAATAATAAGACCTAGAGAATTCTGGGGATCTATCCAAACCCTGTGTTTGGATGATGCTTTCACTGATCTCTGTGCCAATAGGCACTGAGACTTGTATGGAAAATAGAAAACTGAAGTCTTGGGCATGTTTCATGTGAAAACGAACTTCTTGGGCAGTAGGTTGGTTAGATACCTTGAGAGTGCCCACCTGAATTCACTAAAAGGGAAATTTGCTTCCCTAGAGATTTTGAAGGATATGAAAACTACTCATCTGTCTGGCCTGGCTGTCAGCTTAGAAATCAATCAATCAATTCGTCTGTCACCATTGTGACAGTGTCTTCTCCTGAGCATTGCAAGGAAGCCAACAAGGTCACTACCTGAGACCTATTAAGTCTGCTATCAATGAAAACAAATCATCTTAATGTAACCTTTCTCAAACTTCAATCATTTAAAGATTACTTTAATCTTGTTTTGTCTGAGTGCTACCTATAAAATTTGACTCACTTTTTAAATTTTAAATGCATATGTTAGCCTCATCTCATGAATATGAATGAAGTTACAGATTTGATTACATATATTTACACATATATATATGTACCTATACATGTATATATGTACCTATACATGTATATATGTAACTCTACGTGTATATGTGTACCTATACATGTATATATATACCTATACATGTAGATATATACGTATATATTATATACTTATATACACATATATAGATGCTATGAGTTGGAATCAACTCGATGGCAGTGGGTTGGGTTTGGTTTCATACATGTACATATACGCATATATACATGCATATACTTATGTACATGCACATATACATATGGTAGCCTGGGTGGTGCAAACAATTGACCGCTCGACTACTAGCCGAAAGGTTGCTGGTTCAAACCAACCAGAGGTGCCTCAGAAGACAGGCATGGCAATCTGCTTCCAAAAGCTCACAGCCTTGAAAGCCCTATGGAGTAGAGCTCTACTCTGCACACACGGGGTTTCCAAGAGTTGGAATCGACTTGATGGCATCTAACAACATACATATACTGAATGATGTCTGTGTGTTTACACACACACACATACCCCATTAAAATAAATATGAAACTACTGCAATTAAAAAATAATTGTGCCACATTGTACCCAATGTCATCTCAAGTGCCACCAAGGGTTTATGTACAACACTTGGGGCATTGTCCCTTTAGGACCTTATTCCAGGGCTATTTTGTGGAGCAGGAGGTAAATGAAGCCCATGTGCACAAACTAGATGTTCAAAAGAGGTAATAGGATCAGAGAGGTGATTTTTATCTCTAGCAGACAAACATCCCAACTTTATTCTGCTCAGTTCCCAATGTTTGTGAGAAACCAAAGGGTTTTACTTGGAAGAAGGTCATGCTGGAGCCTCCATGGATGGTGCCATACTCGATGGTAGTCTGGTCAGCCAGGTCATCCACTGACTCGATGGGCACATCCATGCGCTGCACGGTCAGGAAGGCTGCCAGGTTGGCCGTGTAGGATGAGATGATGATCAGTGTGAATGCCCACCTGTGCAGGAAAAGACCAGGGAGTCATCATTGCCCTGGCACTCCCAGGAGTCTCAGCCCCAACCCCAGTCCATATGAGAGACCAGGTGTCTCTCCTCTGAAGGCGCTCTCAGCTTAGAGGGGGACAGAGAGGAGGCAGGACATACGATGTCAACAGAAATGAACAGTGTTTGGGAGGGTTGCCCAGAAGAAGACAGTTTTTTTGTTTTGTTTTTCGATTTCCTAAAGGAGGTGGTTTTGGGGCTGTTACTCAATAGAGGGATAGTCCCTGCATGAAACAGTTTGGAGGCCTATGAGAAGTAACAGTAAGTGAGCTAAGGGTGAGGAGCTTGAGCTGGGATGGCTCCCTCTGCCTCTTCATGATGAAGCCAACCTTCAGATGAGAATCACCATATAGTAAGCCCCTACCAGCAGACATGGGCAATATCTCATGTAATCCCTACAACTCAGAGGTAAAATTTTTCTCCCAATTTTAGAGACGAGGAAATTGAGGCTCAGAGAAGTGAAGTAACTTGCCAGGTAACACACTGATAAATTCGTATTTTAGGATGAGATCTGCAAACCATAATAACAGCAGAAACTCTTTAATTAAGAATAATTGCTGAAAAGTTGGAATTCGAAAATACTCTTCCAGTGGTCATGTATTTTTAAAATAGCAGGTTGTTTTATTGAGTATATAGAACTCACTTAAATTAGAATACTTTTTTTTGCAACTCAGGCAGCATATGATGATAAAGCCATTAAAAACAGTCTGTTTACTTAAGTAGGTTAAACAAGCCTTCTACCATCTGGTCAACAGAATGGATTTGCATCCCAATCCTTTTGTTCATAGGTGGTTCAAAGATATACTTAAGCACAATTTAGGGTGGATAATTACAAATTCTGAGTCAGAGGAGTCTGAATTAATGAGGCTTTACTCATTATAAAGACATTGCCAACAAATGCATTGTGTTTCCCACAGGATTCAGCACCCAGCAGCTTCCAGACAGATTTTCAAGAAGCAGGAAGTCATGTTGCCCTTTGTCGCCATGTCCAAAAACTACTGGTGGCTGCCTCCCCAGCAGTGAAGTTGTGGGCCATCCCCCAGTTCAGTGGGTACAACCGTCCTCCAGATCACCAGAACTGTGGCCAGTGAAGTGATCTGGTTTTGAGTTCTGGCTTTGTCACATTGAAAGCCACTCCTCTCCTCTGAGCTCATTTATGGTCTAATAAATGGGGATAATGATGCCTGCTCTATCTTCTAAGAGTTGTGAGATCAAATGAGGTAATATGTAATTAGTGATTCATCATCTGTAAAGTACTATATGAATGTGAGATACCAGAGATACATAGAAAGACGCTCAGACTGAATATCGGACAAAAATCACTTGGCCACTTCCTTGCTGCCATCTCTGTTGGTGACCTGTAAGTGCCACGTGCCCCTCCATGCTAAGTCCTGCTTTCCCTGCTCCTGCCTCAGTGCTTACTCTCTACTTGGAAGCTGTTGCTCGTGACCAGCCCTGGAGGAGGACCAGGGCAGGCGTGATTCCCCACGAGGAGGTCGGCATTCTAACACTGCGTAGCTCCCTTGGTTAGTGTCTTGGGTTAATGAGGGCTTGGTGTGGACATAATCTCAGAGTTGGCTGGGGCGGTTCCCTCAGCCCCATGGCTATGCTCTGGTCTTGGTTCCACCCTAGGCGACCATGTGGCTGTTTATGTCACTGGTTACAAGGGGAGCTTAGTGACAGAGTGTCAGTGGCTTAGTGCAAGCCCATCCTCTCTGCTGAGAAAGCAAATCTCGGCCAGGCTGTCTGGGAAGGTCAGTGGAGCCCTGCTCCTGTGTGAAAGGAGCACTATCAGTTGTAAAACTGGCATGCTTCTTAGCAACATGGTGTTTTCTGTCTCTTTCTCTAAGTGAGGAGGCCAAGGCAGGGAACTGACAAAACCAGGGCCCTGAATTGATGACGAAGAGTTCTGAGGGGCAGAGGGTGCAGTAACAGCTTGGGTCAGGGACTGCTGAGGGCCTGACGTGGTGGATTCTCATTAGTGCTGAGCCACCCTCCCACAAAGGCTCTGGAGCTGAGGAACCAAGCCACAGGGACAGCTATTTAAAGCAGAGCGACACTGAAGTTGTCGGAGCAGGGACTTCCTGCAGGGTGAGGAGCTGACGGAGATGAACTGGGCACCAGGGACCTTGTGCAGCACAGGGGAACAACTATCCTCTGTAAGGAAAACCCCCACGTGGAAAAAGATCAAAACCTGTAGCTGATTTCTTGTCAGCTTGTCTCCTGGGTAACTTCTGCCCAGATCTCCCAGGTTTTGAGGGAGCTCTGTGACTGTTCCTGCTGAGATCATGCCTTATCCTGAGGACCTGAGACCCAGTTCTCCATACTGATCTAATTGGGGACTTCTCTGCACCATCTGGTAATGGGTGAGCACCTTGCCCAAACCATTCAAGTCCTACTGTAGTCACTGCTTTTCAGGGAAAATGAAAGCCCTAGACAGGAAGGGGTCACTGTCCCAGCTATGCTTTCATTTCCCTATCAGCCCCAGGGAGCCCTGGTGGCACGGTTGTTATAAGCTCAGGCTGCTAACCAAAAGGTCGGCAATTTGAATCCACCAGGCACTCCTTGGAAACCCTATGGGGCAATTCTACTCTGTCCTATAGGATCGCTATAAGTTGGAATCCACTCAATGGCCACAGTTTTTTTTGTTGTTGTTTTTTCTGATAAGCCCCAGTGGCTCCTCAGGTAACTCTGCCCAGACCACCCCCTTGTCCCAGGTCACAGATATTGAAGGGTAGAAACACCACCTTCCTTTCAACTTGGCTTAAACAGGGCTGAGAAGGAGGGAGGAGAACCAGGGTTGTAAGTCCTATACTCTGTGGCAGCAAAACCTAATAGCCCATTTTTAAATGAAGATTGGGAACGTATATATATACAGGGCCCTGGTGGTGCAGTGGTTAAGAGCTTGGCTGCTAACCAAAAGGTCAGCAGCTCGAATGCACCAGCTGCTCCTTGGAAACCCCGTGGGGCAGTTCTATTCTGTCTTATAGGGTCGCTATGACTCAGAATCGACTCCATGTTTATGGGTGTATATATATCTATATAATGATCTAATAATAATTATCAGTTCAGACACGTTATGGACTGAATTGTGCCCACTACTCCCCCACTCAAAAAAAAAAAAAGTATGCAGAAATCCATTAGGTAAATCCCTGTACCTATGAATGTGACCTTGTTTGGAAACAGGGTCTTTGAGATGTTATCAGTTAGGTTAACATAAAGTCATAGGGTGGGTTCTACTCTCTTCTGAGTGGTGTCTTATAAAAGAGGAGACGCAGGGGAAGATGCATATACAAGTCAAGGCACATCAAGGATTGCTAGGAGCCATCAGGAGCTAGGAGGGAGGGAGGCATGGAGCAGTTTCTCCCTCAGAGCCTCAGAAGGAATCAACATGGCCGATACCCTGATTTGGACTTCTAGCCTTCAGAACTGTGAGACAATAAATTTCTGTAGTTTAAAGCCACCCACTTTGTGGTATTTTGTTATGCAGCCCTAGGATTCTGAGACCATATATTTACACAGCACTTTAAGTCTTCAGAGCGCTTTTCCACACACTGACAAAGTTCTTTTTGCCCTGGATGAACCAAGAGGAGAAGGGGTTTCAGGTGCAGGCTGGCCGACTGCCCCTGCAGACAGGAGGTTGGACTGCTTGCTGCCAACTCGCCCTCTGAGGTCCTGTCCAACTCTGAGGGACTAAGATTTGGTATTTCCCTACCCCTGCTGTGGTAGACGGGTGGGTGACCTGGCAGCTGGCCTGGATGACTTCCTGCAAGGACTTCCTCGTCACACTCATATTTGCATAAAATCTGCATATGCCTTTGCAGGCCCAGCCACTCCACCTCAGGCTGTTGTCAGGTCAAGAAGCAGTAATTACTCTGCTGAGGGACATCAAGGCTGTTCTCTCACCCTTCTCCCTTCCTGATTTGGGTTCCTTCTTTATCTAGACCACAGAGGCAGAGGAAGGAGAAAGGAATAAGGTAGCAAAAAGCGCACCCACCCACCGCCCCCCAAACCTCCTTGAGCAGCAAAATGCAGCCCAGCTCCCATTACAGCCTGTTTCAAAAGGAAGAGGCTTCGAGGCTCTCCCACAGGCCCCTAAGCCAGAGTAGGGCTTGTCCGAGGACGCCCTTTGCATCATTGCCCGGTTTGCCTGGTTCCTGCCACATTAGGCCTGGCCCCATGTCTGCCTGGGACCTTACCAGACGCCGCTGACACAGCGGGTGGACAAGGCGCGAGGGGCGATTGTGGAGCCCTGCTGCATGAAGCCTCCAACGGGAAACCAGAGGCTGTTGCCGAGGGAGTATTGGTTCACCAGGAGGTTGCACCGGCCCTGGGCACATGGGTGTGGGCTGTACCACTCGTAGGGGGTCAACCTGTGGGAGAAAAGGAACATGTGCCAGTGCCAGAGAGGATGACTCTGAGGGAGAGGGTGCCAGAGGGTGGAGGAGGAGATCCTCTCCAGCCTCATCTCTGTGCCCCAGCAACTGGCCAGGTGGCCTTGGGCAAGCCACTTCCCTTTGACTTCCTGGACTAAAAAACGAGTCCAACCGGATTAGGTTGGTGGTTTTCAAACTGTTTTTCTATAATCAGAGGAACACTTTTTTTTTTCCCCAGACAAATTCTGATGTAAAACTCCAGTTCACAAAATCAGTTAAGGTGGAGCTCCTTTACTGGAAGCTGAGAGTGTCAAGGGGTGGAGGGCCTGGGAAGTTGCTCGTCCTGCTACCCTTAGTCCCGTGAGGTGATCATGGAGGAACCCTAGGGCCCCACAGAACCCCAGTTTGAAAGCCCCCAGTCTAGAGCGGTGGTTCCCAGACTTTAGCCTACATCAGAATTGCCAAGAAGGTCTGTGAAAACACAGGTTGCTGGGTCCCATCCCAGAGTTTCAGATTCAGTAAGTCTGGGGTAAGGGCTAAGGATTCGTAAGTTTCCAGGGAATGTTGATGCCACTGATCCAGGAGCTGTTCTTTGAAAGCCACTGGCCTCAGCGGTCTCTAAGGCAGTGGTTCTCAGCCCTGTCTGCTCTTCAGACTCACCGGGGGAGCTTATAAAAAACCACCAGTGCCTGGATTCCACTCCTAGAGATTCTGATTTAATTTGCCCTGGTAGGGCCCAGACATCTGTGTATTTTTTAAGCTCTCTAGGTGGATCTGATGGGCAGACAAGGTCAAAAACGGCCGCTCAGTTCTATGCCTCCGAGTGAGGCAGGCAGGCTCCCTCCCCTGTCCCTCTCTGAGCTGTGCCTCTGAGGCCTGGGATGCCCTTTCTTTCCTGCCCACCCTGTACATGCTTCCTCTCCTCTGCTCAGTGGCCCCAAGTCCACTGTCTCCCACACAAAGCCTTCCAGCTTTGATGAGAGATGATGTGTACCGTGTGCTTCGAGCAGGTGTGATGTGTTCACAGGGTGTTATTATCATCACTGGTCCTTTCAGCCCTTCGCTCAGCTGACTCCGCACCGGGCGTTCCTACAGTCCCTCACCCACGCTCCCATTGATGCTGCCAGCCCTTAATACCCGTGGATCACTTGTCCTAGGAGATGGGCTCCTTCCTTCAGTGGGTCCTGCGGAGCTGCCTTGCACTAGTGGTACCTCCCTAGCCTATAGACTGTTGGAATGACCTGAGGAGCTTCTAAAAAAAATACAGTTTCCCAGGCCCCACCTCTAGAGAATCTGAGACAATAGGGCTTGGGAACACAAGCTTGTTAAAAGTTCCTGGGAGACTCTGATCGTCAGTTGGTTTGGAAACGGTTGCCTGAGATCAGTACTTTTCAAGCATTTTGCCCCCTCTAAAATCTTATCCACAAGTACAATGTATAAGATAAAAGTGGAGTTGGTCTGGGTGTAGAGGGGTTGGGGCCCTGGATCTCTGGCTGCAGCCTCTTCTCACCAAAGTCTCTGAGCCTCCCAGGAACCTCCATACTCCAAGGAACCCTGTTTGGAAACTACCACCTCAAGTCAGGATCTCCTAGGCTCCTAAGTGCAGCGCCCACAGGCTGCAAGGTTAGACCTTCTCTACATCCTTTTTGTCAAAGATGGCTCTTGGGGCCATGTGTGCACACGTGGAGGGCAGGGAAGAGGGGCTGTTGGCCCCTCAGGGCTGGTTTGAAATGCTTTAGGCTTCCGGGGGCATGGTGACACAGGCTTGTGTGTGTGTGTATCTGGGGATCAAGCCCTAAGACCATTTTCAGGGCCTCAGGGTCACCTGAGAGCTGTAGCATGCCACTTACAGGGACTCAATCAAAGGGGGCAAGAGTGAACTACAGAGCAGTGGAGCCAGGGCTCAGGCAGACAGCTTCCAAAAACAGCAGCAGCTAGTGCGGTGAAGTGGAGAGGGGAAGTGTTGGCCAGCATATCAGCTCCCTCCCATCTCACCAGTTGTTACTGACAACAGATACTTGACAGTGGCAATGCCTGTAGGCCCAAGAGGGATAGGTGGTACTGAGCAGCATCTGCTGCCTTTGGAGGCTACCAGGTTATAAGCAAGGCTTGTGTCTGTTTGGCTGGATTTAGTGGACCCAGAATGACTTTCCTGATCTTGGCTTTGATCTCCACAGGCAGGGTGATGCAACTCCTCCTCAGTAGGCTGAGGATGGTCCAGGGGTTAGGTAACCTGCAGTTCCTTAGGGTTCAGGACACCACTGCCCCATCTCCTAGCTAGAGAGAGCATGGGCCCCCCACTTGTGCCACTGAATGAACAAGCTTGTAGGGAGAAATCTGGTCCCCCAGAGGTGGAATGTGTACTGTAGAATCATCTGCCTCCTGCCACTGAGGCAAAGGAGACATCTGAGGAGAGACCTGAAACAGAGTCACCACCAGACTTCTAGAAGCTCATCCTGAGCAGGTCTCTGCTCCAATGTAACTGCCCTTTGGGCCTCTGTTATAGGAAGCTGAGGGCTGAGCAGGGAGTAGGACTCTGAGTCAGTGGACGGTGTACCAGTAGGGCCTGTACCACTTCTGGAGAGGAAGTTGGCTCTCCTGAAGCCCACGCTGGTCCAACAGCCCTGGAGCTCAGATGGAGACAACCCTCTGCTCTGTGCACATTCTTGGGAAGCAGAGTCTAGGGATGATCCTCAGGTTCTTCCATGGCCCTGGGGGCAGTCCCTGGTCTCACAGGGGAGGGAAGGGTTTATCCTTCCCTAACCCTTATCTGGAAACCCTGGTGGCGTAATGGTTAAGACCTATGGCTGTTAACCAAAAGGTCAGCAGTTTGAATCCACCAGGTGCTCCTTGGAAACTCTATGGGGCAGTTCTACTCTGTCCTTTAGGGTCACTATGGATTGGAATCAACTCGATGGCAATGGTTTTTTTTTTTTTTTTGGTTTAACCCTTATCTGGACCTCTAGTCTCAACTCAATACTACTTGCAAATGCCTCTCTCCACCCTGCCCTCTTGCCACCAGCAACCCTCCACAGTTCCCACTTGACAAGGGCAGCTGTGTTTTCAGAGGCAGATCCAGGCTGAGGAAGGGCCAGGCTCTCTGCAAGGAGGCCTCCTCCCTCTCGTCTGTGCCACTAGTCTCTAGTCCCCGCATTCCAGATCTACAGCTCCGTTTCTTGTCATTCAGCACTTTGTGGCAGCTCCTGGCAAGGACTGATGCCAGGGCAGGCAGATGCATAGCGTTAATCAGAGTGATCTTCCTGCCACCTCCTTCTCCCCTCTTCCCAAGTCTCCTACACAACAGGGGGCTGGAGACTGGGGGAGGGGGAGTGAGAAAAAGGCAGGGGTGCAGAGGCAAATTCAGACAAGCTCACCTGTCTGCTGTGTGCATGTGAGGGAATGTGTGTGTAGATGGGTGGATGGGTAGTGTGGGGCTGACAGCTGGGCAGAGAGTGTTTCAGGTCCCAGTTTCTCTCCCATCCCTTAGTTTGCCAGCAAGGTCTTCTCAACCGGCCTCTGTCTTCCTCTCCTCCTCCACCACCCCTCCCCATGCAGTTTCCATGGCCAGACACTAGGTGGCGACGTGAGGACAGGAACGGGGAGAGAAGCATACCTAGCCACTAGGAAGAGGACACAGCTGACAGCCAGGTAGGCTAGAAGCATGAAGAGCCAGACACCCGGAGAAAACGGGTCCAGGAAAGAGAAATAGCCGGGTTTGCGTCCCTGGAAACAGATAAAAACAAGATTCACTGTACAGAATTAGTCAAACTGGTCCTTGGGCAGGACACGGCAGAGTGTAGGGTGAGCGTGGGTTTGGCCCTAGATTTCATTTCTCTGGTAGTTCTGGGTAACTGGTTTAAATGACACTGGGGCTGAAGGTGTGAAGGGGCTACTGCAAAATACCTGGCTCAGCCCTGATCTCAGCTGATCAAATAGAAGCACAGCTTGGGTCCCATCACTTCCTGAGGTGAGGGAGGTGTTGTGCTGGGAAACCAGAACAGCCTTCATTGCTTCTCAGTACTGCCCATGTCCCCTGAGGGTGGCGTGGGGGTGCTCAGGCAGACACGCCTCTCAGCTGTCTGCACTGCTGGAGTGTGACAACAGCACCCCTCTTTGCCACTCACATCTTCCTCGTGGGGATCCAAATACAACAGACATCCCTGGTTTTGAGTTTGTAGAGTGGTCTCACCCACGTGAAACGCACAGCAGCCCTGTGAGGCACAGGTTATAATTTTCTTTCTGCTAATGAAGAAACCAAAGCCGAGGGCAGTCAAGAGATGTGTCCAAGGTTACACAGCTTGTAAGAGCTGGGACTCAAATGCACATTTTCTGACTCAGAGCCCAGGACTCATACCACTACACTGTAGGAAACATGGTTTGTCCTGAGCCCTGGGATGTGCTTCAGCCAGAGTCACATGAGCCAGCGGATGGAGCAAGGAACAGGATCCCTGGGAGCAGAGCTCCCAGTCATTTTCAGCAGGAAAATGAAATGAGTACAATGAAGTTAAGTAACCTGCTCTCAGCCCTTAGCTTTGTGCTCTAGGGTAAATCCCTACCCCTCTCTGGCCTTTGTTGGAGCTAGACTGGATCGGAGGTCATACTGCTAGCCTATGAACCCGATATAGCCCACAGATACGTTTTGTTTATCCTGTAGTGTTTGAAAATTTTGTATTTGTTGCCTGCTTTAAATGATTAGGAGATTTCTCATAAAAATTCAGATTTCTGACTTCTTTTTTTTTTTTAAACAGGGTGATCTGGCAATGCTGGGCTTAATTCACACATGGCCAACACTGGCTGGAGCACAGTGGCAGCTGCCCACTGTAGAGACGGCGTGCTCCCTCCAACTCCCTGCTGCTACCAGGCTTGCTTCTTTCATTTCCTATGAAACCACGGACCTAAATGCTCCATAAGAACGATTCTAAACCAAAAATGCTATGATTCTAAGATTCTAGGAAGTCCATGGATGAGATTGAAAATCAGCATTAAGCTCTGGGGTTCTATGAACAGGTAAACTTCCAAGTTCAATGTCATATTGGTCGTAGCACAAACTACCATCATGATACAGTTCTATATCAAGATCTGCCATTTTTATGCGGGTCCCCAGAAACACAAAGAGGAGCTCTCTATGCCAATACTGAGCTACTAGCATTCTGAGCTTTCATTATCCATAAGATGCTTGGCCATGGAGAACATGCTGAGAGATTCCAAGTAACAATAGCTGCTCCCACTGCAGCGTCTGAGGCAGGTGGGAGGGAGGCGGCTCTGCATGGTCTGCTGTATCTGCATAGCTATAATCATGGCAGCGGTGGGGGGGAGCTCCAGCTTCTTTTCTGGAGGGTTTTCCATCCCTTCTTTGGGAGTCGGTTATGGCATCAGTAGGCACACTCCTGAACCACTTAGGGGTACGGTTTTATACTTCCGTTTGGGGACAATAGCACAGAGGGTGCTCAGAGAAGTAAATAGCTTACCCTCTGCCAATGGGGCAGCTGCTCTTGGGCCTTGTGGCCCTTCAGTAGTATGGCAATGACCGTTAGGGTGGTCTTTCTGAAACTGATGTTCTTTCCCAGTATGTCTTAGACCAGGGAACTGCCGTCTGATGCCAACTGTTCTCTGACTCATGGTACATCCACGCTTGGTCTGCATAGAACGCTCAGGTGATTCAGCTGGAAAAATGAAATAACTGGAGGCAAAGCCAGTAACTAAAGGGAAGGAAGAGGGGAGGAATGGGGGGGGAAGATCATTTGAGGATGTCTTGGGCCATTGCTACGTAAATTCTCTAACAGGAAGCAAAGGACTCAAGAGCAGGAGAACTGGAGTCCCCAGAGCTAGTTTTTCCCATGTCTGTCATGGGCTGACTGTGTCTTCTTCATCATCCTAAGAGCCAGTGGCAGACACAGGAAGGGAGACAGAGCGTGCAGAACAAGTACACAGAGTCCAGAAGGGGATTAAGGGGCTGATCATGCCTGCATACCTACTGAAGCAGAATTCACTAGCTTGGTCCACTCCAGGTCCTTCTTGAACACAGTTTCCCCAGACAAATATACATGTATTCCATGTACTCTATCATTCATGACGATTTCACTCTGCATCTCTCAATTGAGAGATAGCCATGGGAAAAAAATATTTTATTGTTGTTTTCTGAATCTGAAACCCCATTAGATGCTCAGTGTCAGAAATCTATACCTGATTATATCACAGCGAGTGAAATTGAGGAAAATGACAGCACTATTTAAAGCTGCCATGTTTGGTTATGGGTGATAAGGAACAATGCACAGCCATGGGAAACATTCCTGTAGACTCGAGTTATAAAACATAGCACATCACATAAACAAGGACCAAGACATAAACGTATCTCCGCTGGAAACATATCAGTCATGTTGGCAAGGCAACATCTGATTCCACTTGTAATTGACTAACACCAACCAGAAGATGCAAGAAATGGGCAGTCGTTTGAGATTTGGGTCTGGGCTTATACAGCCTTGGCTTGGTCTGAGCCCAAGATGTTTATATGATGCCAAAGACAAGTGTGTTACTTGTAAGACTCTGAATGCCTACCCTATTTTTTTTTTTTTTAATACAGATGCTTTAGATTGCTTCCTTCCCAAAAGACATCTGAGTTACTGGCGCTTGGGGCAAATCAGGTGTCATGTGCCACCGGCATTTCTTCCAAATAACAGATTTTCTTTAACCCAAAGATAAATATGATGGTGATGCTTTTCTTTTGAAGAACTCAAAGTGCTGCACTGTGTTCCCTTGATTTCAATCCTCAGTTCTCCATATTGACAGAGGGAAGAACTGAGACCCAGGCAAGTTAAGTACCTCACTCTAATCATTGGTGATGGCTTCAATTTCTCTGGTACTCATTTGTCAAGCTGTGCCATAGGCAGGCCACGGTCTCCCTCATTCAAACAACAGCTGCACCACATCTTCCTCTCCTTTTTATCTTTGTAATTTGCTCCAATAAGCTTCCTAATTAATCCCGTGCCATCTCTCCAATTCCAACCTACTCTATCTCACCCCCTTAAAGTACTCTTAAACATTATTTATTAATACCTGTTATCACTTATTGGGAGCCCTGGTGGCGCGGTGGTTAAGAGTTCAGCTGCTAACCAAAAGGTCGGCAGTTCAAATCCTTGGAAATCCTATGGGGCAGTTCTACTCTGTCCTACAGGGTCACTATGAGTCAGAATTAACTCAGCAGCAATGGGTCTAGTCTTGAGTTTTATCATTTATTGTGACTCTGATGTATTTATAGGCATTTGTGTTGATTTATGTGTGTCTCGGTTGATGGCAAGTTGGATCAGTTACTTCTGGTGAATACAACCACTTTGAAGGCAGATAATGATAATATATATTCTACGCCCCAAATGTCTAGGACAGGTGAAAGCCCCGCAGATGGAACTGAACACTAGATGCCACCAAAATTAGAACTGGTTTTCTTGACTTCTGAACTGTACTTTAGACTGACCACACGAGCCAGCATCCTTGATGCTCTCTGATGGTGTGAGAGGCCCAAAGGGCTGGTCCTCAATTGACCACAGTCCTAGTGTGCTGAGATTCTTTGAACTAGAGCAGTGGAACCACTCATGGAGCTATGAACTGGCACAGAAATCCCCTTGCATAGTGAAACATCCCCTGATCCTTAAAAAAAAAAACACAAAAAACTGTTAATTTGCTGATGCTTCATTCTATGTGTATGGCAAGAAACAGCTTCATAGTAAGAATGCAATTGCTTTCCCAGAGTCTGGAGTCAAATGGATGAGGACCATGGAACCACGTAATGCAGGACAAGGCAGTGATTTAAAACACTGATTATAGAGCCTTAATTGTTCAGGACTGAATCCTGGTTCTACCACTTATAAGTTGTATGACCTTGGGTAAGTTATTTGACTTCACTGGGCTTCACTTTCCTCTTTTGTAACATGAGGATAATAATAAAGCCTATCTTGTGGGGTTGTTTTGAGAACGAAATGAGTTAATGCATGTAAAGGGCTAGGACAGTGCTTAGCGCATAGTAAGGGCTACGTCTGTCTAATGGTGGCCGTGAGTCAATGGGGGGAGGAGTGTGCGACAAAGGAGGGAACTTCCTTTTATATTGATGCTTAGCTCAATAGACAAGAAATACTGTTTTATGTCGTATGGTGACACACGCTAAAGATGCTTGGGGGGAGAATGCCATCTGGCCACTTTTGATAACTCCTGGAGTTTCTATGGGTTATAATACATGAATCATGAGGGCTCCCCCGGTGCTTTCAGGGAAGCAATTAGGGCAATATCAGGCTCTCTTCTAGAAGGACGGATCTTAGAAGCAAGTGATTCCAACCTCTGGAACTCAGTTTCATCTCAGCCTTCCCACAGAAGTTGCAGACAGAATGGATGAGACACATGGCAGGTTCTCCCAGGTCTCAGTAAGGGTTGCCTACTCTAGCATTGTCCTACACACGAACTACTGTCATCAGCTCTCTTCCTTCCCTTCTGCCCTCACTCCCTCCCCAGCATAGTCTAGGACACATTTTGTACTTGCCATGTTCTCCATGTGGTTTTGTCAGTCTTTGAACCAAATGGCAATTTGTAGAGAGGTTTCTTGTTATATATTCAAGACCCAGCAGTCAATGGTCAATAAAACGTTCTCTAAGGCTGAGAGATAAAAGAACACAGCCTCCATGGCTCCTTCTGGGAGAGGCAGAAGGAGGTGATTTCTTCTTGTCTTGCCCCAGGAGCACATGGATAGCCTTCTTCAGTGTATCCATAGTGGATTCTCTTGCCAATATTTTGGTTTAGTATGTACTTCCCACCTCTGGTTCCAAGAGGAAAAAAGAAGTAAACAATTCCTCTTCACATGAAATGCCTAGATGGGTTTGTTGCCTAAGTAACGCAGATGCTAGCTTATCTATTTTCACTTTACTGGTTGGAAAACTGGAGCCCTGATAGCACAGTGGTTAAGTGTTCAGCTGCTCACCAAATTCAGCTGCAGTTCGAATCCACCAACCACCCCTTGGAAACCCCATGCGGCAGTTCTGCTCTGTCCTATCAGGTCGCTATGAGTCAGAATTGAATTGATGGCAAAGGGTTTGGTTTTTTTAAGTTGGAAAACTGGTATGGAGACATCAAAGTTCTGATCCTGGAACAGACTTTGACTTGCTGAGTGATCCTAGACAAGCGACTCAATTTCTCTGGTGTCATTTTCTTCTTCCATAAAATGGAACACTACAAGCAACATGAAGGGGACCATGAGAATTACTAAAACACCCGGAGATTCTTGAGAGAGAAGCACTCAGTAAGTAGCCAATATTAAAATGATTATACATTCAGTGATCCATATTTCCATTATATGGGCTATCATGTTACTTAGCTTTAAGGAATAGAACTCTATTCATTTTCCATTTTCTTATAACTGAGTATTAAGCAGTATTAGAAATGATTTCACTGGTTTACTTAGCATTGTTCTCCATTTTCTTAGACAGTCTTTCTGAAATGAAACAGACCTTCTTGAAAAATGGATAATACATCCAGCAAATGCCGTGCATTAATTTAATGTTGGCATTTATTTCTTTCACACTTTTTAATCACTGCTTTTTTCTTTTCTTTTTTGGAGGGGAATACTGTAGATAAGGGTTAAGAAGAGTAAAAGAGCAGTGTACGAAACTTTCCTGTTTGTTAATCAAAGGTGGAGGAGGGCATTAAGGGGGGAAAACGGTCAGTTCACATTTTCAAGGGAGTCTTCGATGCGCTAGCTGGCTTGGGACCCTATATGGAATCACAGATAGTATCCTCAGTCTAGAAAGGATCTTGAAAGATCATCTAACACACAACCTTGACACTAAGAGAAATGCACCTAAACCAGTAAATCAGTTGCTGTCAAGTTGACCCTGACTCATGGCAACCCCATATGTGTCAGAGTAGAATTGTGCTCCATAGGGTTTTTCATGGCTGATTTTTTGGAAGTAGATCACCAGGCCTTTCTTATAAGGCACCTCTGGGTGGACTCAAACCTCTAACCTTTGGGTTAGCAGCCAAGCGTGTTAACTGTTTGCACCACTCAGGGACTTTAAGAGAAATGCACCTACTACTATACCATAAAGATAGGGAGTTGGGAGTGTGTGGGATTTGGAGACAGAAAAGCCACTTCAATGCCCACCTCCACCACTGCATTGCTTTTCCTCTTTCCACTGCACTGACTGGCCTCACTGAATCTCAGAATCCACCCTTATAAAATGGGAGTCCTAATACCTGCCTGTGGGAATTACTGTGTTAAATGATACTGTATGCAAAAGTGCTTCCTAAATAAAGAGATGCCAGACAGATGTTCATCAACATACAAATATCCAGGACATACACCCACCATCCTTGAATACATCAACACTAAATTTTTAACTTGGATTATCCATTTAGGGGTTATGTGGGCTAAATGTTTACTCCCAGGTTGCCTTCCAGCATGCTCTGATGCTACCTTGCTATCCCAACAGTGTGGCCTGGAAGGATGCAAGTTGACTTTAATATTAGTCTGAGTAAAACATCATTAGACAAATTGTTGCCGCAGAAAAGAAAGAAAACTACATGGTATATTCTAATATCAAATACAAATGCTTTTGTCTTTCCATGCTGCTCTTCCTGCCATTCACACAGGTATCTGAGAGCTCACAGTAAGCATCGATACCATAAAACCCTCCACTGTAAAATGCCCTCAGAGTTATCTCATGACAGCAATACTGAACTTCTCAATAAGAAGAAACGTGCTAATATGCCAGAGAAGTCCAGAGGGTCTTGAATTCAGATGTCCTTGGCTTGATTCCCATTCTTGGAGTGTCAAGGATGCCTCAGATTCTAAAGTTACGACTGTGGTGGATCCTGTAGGTATGGCCTGGAAGCTCACCTGGCCCCAGCTGGGGATTCTGATACTTTCTCAGGTGGGTGCTATGTCATATGTGGATATGCAATCATGAGGGAGCGAGAGAGCAATGAGTTCAGGTGGCAGCCATAGCCAGTCCTAAGCAGATATATCTAGACTGCCTGAAACATCTGCCCCCCATCTCTTTTTGCTCCTAAGACCAATGGAGTAAAGGCCAGAAAGAAAAAAAAAAAAAAAAAAAACCTATTTAGGTCACCTATTCTGCTGCCTGGAGTCCTGCCCTGAGGATCTCCAATCAGAAGCCCAAGCTCTTGGGGCTCAGTGCTACTGACCAGGGGCCACAAAGGAAAGTTTGGTGCTCACTGCCCACAGGATCACAGGATCTCCCTCCCTCTCTCCTTTCCTTCCTCTTTTACTTCCACACTTATCAAGTGAATGCTGTATGTTATGGATGATCCCATTTTCCATACCCAAAATCATAAAGATTTACAGTCTGACAAAAGGCATCTTCTCCTAATGTATCTCCCACTAGGGTCTACTAGGGAGAGACAGAAAATCAAAGAATAGTACAATACAGCATAAAAGTGCTCTGAACCAAAGCAGAGGGGAGTGACTCAGAGAAAGAAGCAATCAGCTTCATCTTGAGGAGTCACATTGAAGAGCAAGTGCTATTTGAGCTGGGTATTGAAGGCTAGGGAAGAGTTTGTTAGATGGTTAAACAGCAAGAAGACAAGAATGAACCCCGACAAGGAGGTATATGAGGCTGACATGATCAGAAAGTAGTGAGTGAAGGGGTGAAGGTACCTGCAGGCGAAGAACTGGAAATAGGGTGGAAGAGATGGATTTTATTCTCCATGCTAAGATGGATGAACTTTTTCTTTTAAGTGATGGGCAGCCAGTGAACGATTTTCAGTAGGAGGCTGATATGATTACATTTGTAAAGAACAAAACAACAGCCTAAGTCTGGAGAATGGACTGCAGTAGGGAGCAATTCACATACATTTATTCAATAAAACAGCTAACACTTAATTGTGCAAATAATATGCCAGGCACTGTTTTAAGTGTATTATGTATATATTCTCATTTAATTTGCATGACAAATCAATTTTACAGATGAAGCACCTGAAATGCACACATGATGCAGCTAGTAAGTGGCAGATCTGGGAAGAAATCCAGGCAGTCTATGAGTCCAGAGTCCATGATTTCATTCTGCTGCTTCATATTGAATGTTTCTAATGCATGGGGTCCTTTGACAGGGAGACAGTAATGAATAGAAATAGCCCTGCCCTCAAGGAGCATCTAGGCCACTGGGATGGCAGTGATTCGGGTTAGAGATAATGAGAGCCTGAGCTAAGGCAGAAGAAGTGGGGAGAGACAGTATACTTGAGAACTGTTAGGAGGTGAGATGACCAACTGAATGTGCAAGGTAAGAGAGGGTAAGGATGACTCAGGCAACAGGATGGAGCTGCCATTACCTGGGATGGGGTGGAGGGGAGGAGGGAGGACAAGCCTGAGTGGGAAATAGACTGAACGCAGTTTGAGACCCTGTTTATGAGGGGTCTTGAGACATCCAGGTGGAGGTGTCTAGTAATGTGTTAGCAGCATGCTCCTGGAACCTAGAGGAGAGGCCAGGGTTAGATTTACAGATTAGGGAATGAGTGCAATTACCCAGGGAAAGAGCAGGTAGAATGAGAATAGAAAGGGGCTATGGACATTTAAGGGGCAGACAGAGAGACAGGAATCAACGGAGATGATGGAGAAGGCAATAATCAGAAGGCAGGAAGGACACCAGGAGAAAATGGTGACTTGGATGCCAGGAACAGAGAGAGTTTCTAAAAGCAGGAGGGATCAACTGTACCAAATACCACCACCAGAATCCTTAGCCAGCCTCTTGAGTGGCAGGGAGTAGGTGGTAAGAAGAGCAAAATACTCTTCTTATTTTGGTCCTAGGGATGCCTGGGCAGAAACAGAGCTTATACTTCGATGTTGGGAAGAAGGAAAATATCGCATAATCAACACCTGATGATCCATACTCATACAAAAATCTTAGATTGCTGGAAATTCACAAATCATTTATGGTTGTCTTTAGACTTTAGAGACACACTTGTCATCACTTTTTATTTTGGGGTGGTTTGCAATAATTCTTAACTAGGCATTTATACTTTGGGTTCATTATTTTTACTTTTGTACCCAGGTTTGACTACTACCAAATGCTCACTTTTTGGTAACGATCCCTTATCAATCGAGTGACCTCATGAACAGAGAACTAAGATAGAGTCTAGATCCTTATAGACAGACTGAGAACAAAGGCCTAGCAATCTACTTCTGAGAATCAGCCAATGAAAACCCTACGGATCACAATGGTCCAATCTGCAACCAATTATGGGGATGGTGCAGGACTCGGCAGCGTTTTGTTCTGTTGTGAATGGGGTCACCATGAGTTGGAGACCAAACTGATGGCAACTAACAACAGCAACAACATAGACTATAAATGAAATTAACCATATTTTTGTGCAAAGATAATTATCAATTAGAGAAAAATAAAAAATAATAAACATCCAGTATTTAAGTTTGATTTCATTAACTTGACCCTATTATATTAGCAATAGCTTCTCTATGTAATTTTAGACTGAGGCTGTCGTGGTGGACTCTACCAGTCTACCCTTCAGCATTAGCCTTCCTTGCTAATGCCCCCTTTGTTTCGGATACAGCAAAGTACATCTCAGGCTTGTTCTCACCAGGTCCCCCTTGGCTTAGTCAATTCAGGATTGTTCTCTCCCTAGCTTGGTACTTTCTAAGCATAGTGCCTGACACACAGAATGCACTCAATAAATATTTGTTGAATAAATGCATGAACTGTCAGTTTTGCTTAGTATACGTTGTTCATGCCAGCACTCAGTTTTCAGTCAGCTTGCCCCTGTTATAAATCAGAGCTGAGCAGCCATGTGGTACCTCAGGATGGAGCCTGGAAGAGGGGGAGGACCTGATCCGACGGGGGAACTAATACAGCCACAGTGTCGTAGGTGGTGGGGACATTTGGTCAGCTATCCAACTTAGGATGCCCAGAGGGTTGATGAATTGGGGTTTGATTCTGACCAGAGTTGATATTCAGTGGTGCCCTATGGGGGGAAGGTCACCCAGCACAGGTGTTCCCAGGTAGTACAAACCCTTGGGGTCACATGCCTTCAGCCACATGGTTCCTGATGGTCCACCAGTCATGAGCAGGGCTCTAGTTCCCTCGATGCTAACCAAGACACCAAGGCCAGAGCCTAGCTGTATGGCCTGCTCATAGCAGGATAGTTTGGAGAGAGTCTGTGTGTCTCCATTTCTTTTGGGTGCTCCCTCAGGGATCAGTGCGGGGGCTCAAGAAATAGTGGTGGCTTGAAAACTGCCTCAGTATCAACAATGATGACACCATGACAAGAACACCGTCCCAAGAGTTGGGAGGCCTGGATCCCAGGCCCAGCTCTGTATTAGTTCCAAGTGTGACTTTGGTTTCTTATCTGTAAAATGGGAATTATAATCCCTGCCCTCATTCCTCAAATGGGAAAGTGTGCACTAAAGTGCCTTGCACAACAAGTACAGGGAAGACTGAAGACTTTGAGGAAGACTAAAGGTGCTGTCCCCACCAGCCAGTACACGTTGGGTCCCGTCCATCCTCTGCTGCCCATTGGTGTGTTCTCAGACCCGTTTTACACCCACTCCAGCCAACTCTGCCCAGAGAAGTCTTTTTTTTTTTTAGGGATGCAGAAGAGGGGACAGGCCAGGTACAAAATGACATTTGATTATCTGCTCTTTATTCGTCAGTACAGATTATCAAGAAGAGCAGCCGTCTACATTCCACCACCAGAGTGGATCGTGCAGGCGGTGCCTGAGAATCCGGGCTGACTCATGTGGGCCGCGGAACCCCCCCCAGGAGGAAGCAGAGTGAGTGAGGGGGTCAGTCTCTGACATTCTATGTACCAAGTGTTGAACAATCACTCTTGGTCACCCCTATCCAGTAAGGCAAAAGCCATTTTTACTGAAAAGCCCACAAGTATAACTTTTCCATCCTTCCTGTTTCCAAGTCTGTGTAGCTGGATAGGGTTAAAAATAGCCCAGTCCATCTGCATTTAAGTCTTGGAATCTAAATATTTCTGTGAGTCATTCATTATTACCATATAACTCAGTGTTTGCATGCAAATAACTTTAATGACATAAATGCGTAGAAGTCTCTTACCATATGAACTCGGTAAAGAATGCTAATTCCCAGAGTCATGAAAGGCTTAGAGAAATCAATCACCTTCTCCCGCTCAGCCGTAATGGTGAGGCCGGCCACAGCCAGATCTGCTTTCTGAAAGGAACAGAGAGAGCCCATCAGTGGGGTGGCCATGTGAGATGGGGGCACAGAGACTTGTGACTAGAGGCCATCACCCTGGGGAGATGCTACTGTGGCTTCTCGGTTCTGAGAGTGACTCCAAGTAGCCACAGCATATCCCACATCTGAACAATCCCTCATGACAGGATATGGATACTGCAGCTCTAACTCATGTTCATTTGATGTTAACCAGCTGCTGTCAAGTCGATTCTAACTCATGGTAACCCCATGGATGCAGAGTAAAACTGTGCTCCATAGGGTTTTCAAGGCTGTGACCTTTCGGAAGCAGATTGCCGGGCCTGTCTTCTGAGGTGCCCGTGGGTGGATTCGAACCTCCAACCTTTCAGTTAGTAGTCCAGAGTTTAACCACTTGTGCTGCACAGGGACTCTTCATTTGAGGTTTAAAAAAAAAAAACAAACCAAACCCATTGCCATCAAGTGTGTGTATATATATATATGTATGTATCTATATATCTCGATCCCAGTTCTCCATTCCCAACTCATATATACATACCGAGAAAACCAAACCCTTTGCTGTTGAGTTGATTCCAACTCATAGCGACCCTATAGGACAGGGTAGAACTGCCTCACAGTTTCCAAGGAACGCCTGGCGGATTCGAACTGCTGACCCTTTGGTCAGCAGCTGTAGCACTTAACCACTACACCGCCAAGGTTTCCCATTTTAAAATGCAGGGGGATCACCATCAGACAGCCCAGAGATAGTCTCAAGATGTTGTAGGGGTGGGGCTCGGGCTGGGGGTGGGGGAATTGGCAGAGAGGGCTCCTAGGTTCTCAATATTGAGTAGTTTTTTTATTCAACTGACTCATTTGTTTAGTCAACAAAACTTCAGTGAGTGGCTATGGTATGTAAGACACTTTGGTGGGAGGGCGTTACAAAGAAATGAAAATGATGGCACCACAGAAATTAGAAACAATCTAACATAACGCCATCCATTTCACAGTGAGGAAATGGAGACCCAGAAACTGAGCAAGAAGCCCAAGGTCACAAAGCTTGTCCTTGTCTGAGCTAGGACTAGAACGCAGACCTCCTGGGTGACTGCCCACTTATGTTGAGGTTAAAATTCAGGTGCCACAGCAGAAACATAAGACGGGTCTCTGGTGCTTTTAATAAATGCAAAACAACCAAAATTTGTTCTGAAGAGATTTCCTTCCTTTCTCTTTGCACCTCAAGTGCTCACATCTGATGAGACTCTGACCTGTATTAAGGCCCTCTGGGAAATTAAGGCCCTCTGGGAAATTAAGGCCCTCTGGGAAAGGAAACCTTACAGGCTTCCTCAACACTCTCCTCTGTATGGGAGTTCTTCCTTGTGTCTAATTTTAGTCCATCCTGTTGCAAAGCAGGCCCACTTCCTATTGGTCAGCTTTGAGACAGATGGAGCCCAATCATTACAAACCAAACCAAACCCATTGCCATCAAGTCGATTCCGACTCATAGCTACCCTACAAGACAGAGTAGAACTGCCCCATAGGGTTTCCAAGGCTGTAATATTTACGGAAGCAGACTGTCAGATCTTTCTCCTGTGGAGTGGCTGGTAGATTCGAACCATCAACTTTTCGGTTAGCAGCCTAGCACTTAACCGCTGCACCACCAGGACTCCATTATGTGCATATACATGAACATATATGTATGTGCATGTGTGTGTATATATATATATGTGTATGCGTGTATGTATATGTTTGTATATATCTCGATCCCAATTCTCCTTCCCAACTCATATATACATACCAAGAAAACCAAACCCTTTGCTGTCAAGTTGATTCCAACTCATAGCGACGCTGCAGGACACAGTAGAACTGCCCCATAGGGTTTCCAAGGAGAGGCTGGGGGATTTGAACCGCTGACCTTTTGATTAGCAGCCAAGCTCTTAACCGCTGTGCCACCAGGGCTCCAATCATTACAATGACCTTTATTAAATTTGAAGAGTGTACTGGATATCATCTGGCCAGTTCTACTGTACTGGGGACTAGGGAGGGGTGTGAGAGTAAGATGAATGGGGCAAGACTGTAAGAGATACAAACTGTATTTTTATCCAACTTATCTGAGTCTTAGAAGTAGACCTGTAATTTTCTGTTTAATCTGGAAAACCTACCCAGCACATTCCAATTAATACTGAAAGAAATTTACAGATAATCCCCAATATTCTGTTGGCCATTCATTTAATTCTCTCATATACATGGAGCAGTGGCAAAGCTGGTCTTCAATTCTAGTCCAGGCTCCGTCCTAACTAACTAAACTAGGCTAATCACTTCACTTCTCTAGGTTTTCTTAACCTCAGCCATAAATCAAGAGTATAGGGCCAAGGGGGCCCTGGTGGCACAGTGGTTAAGAACTCGGCTGCTAACCAAAAGGTTGGCAGTTCAAATCCACCAGCCACTTCTTGGAAACCCTATGCAGCGGTTCTACTCTGTCCTATAGGGTTGCTATGAGTCGGAATCAACTCGACGGCAACGGGTTTGGGTTTGGTATGGGGCTAAGAAAGAGTCCCTGGGTGGTGCAAACAGTTAACCTGCTCAGCTGCTAACCGAAAGATCAGAAGTTTGAGTTTACCCAGGGGCACCTTGGAGAAAGGCCTGGTGATCTATTTCCAAAATCAACCATTGAAACCCCTATGGGGCACAGTTCTACTCTGACACATGTGGGGTTGCCATGAGTCAGAGTCCACTTGACAGCAACTGGTGGTGGTAGCAGGGCTAAGAGAGTGTTTTTCTGTAATAGTGATTCTCAAAATGCAGTCTAAGGGCCACCTGCATTAGAATCACCTGCAGGGTTTACTAAATGTACATCCCTGAGTCCCATCGAGGCCCCCTGGATCAGGCCCTCTGGCAGCAGGACTCAGGAATCTGTATTTGTAACAAGTTGCCAGGTCGTTCTGACTTATACTCAACAATCATGTTTTATAACCTAGGCACTGTATCTCAGACTGGCTTCCCCAGTGGCTTGCATTTTAGCTTCCTTAACTCATCAGTTGACGCAAAAGATGAAATAAATGAGTTCTGGACACACACATACTTGATTCTTACTAAACCATTGCTAAAAAACCAGGGAGACAGATGTGCTGGCCCTCATCTTACACACAAGGGAATTTATGATTTATGTACAGGGGGATAAATCCACTGGCAATGGTCAGTTTCTTCTACGTCTCGATCCCAATTCTCTATTCCCAATTCACGTCCAATAGGTAAAGAAGCCATGTGACCCAGCACAGGTTAACAGATTTGAGGCCTTATATAGAGAGGCAAGGCTTAAAAGAAACTCGAGTGCACATGTAAGAGATTTTTAATAAAAAATAAAAATACGAATGACTTATCGTACTTATTTTGCAGTTCTCTAAGAGAGCGCTGATTACTGCTATCAAACGAATCAACCCTTGGGGTAGAGAGTGAGGTTTGATTAGGAGATTGTTAGTGCCTGGATTTGGGGAACTCTTTAAAGAGTTGCTTGGGTCTTTCAGAACCTCAGCCTCTCAATGATGTTGGCGCTGACTTGAGTTCAGAGCTTGAAAGCATGGGTGTAAAGCAATAGAAATTAACTGAAAAGGCCCAGCAGGTGCGATATCAATCCTGCGCATATGGTTATGGCTTATCAGCAGACAAGCCCTGCCCAAACCTTAGGGGAAGAAAATGAGAGTTAAGTGCACTGGAATGAAGAAATGGAAGGAATGATTGGGAAATCCTTCCAGGCCACTTTTAAGTGACAAAATATGAAGGAGGTAAACACATTATCTAATGCTCTTTCTGGTTATTAAAAAAATTACAAATCAATTAACCAAAGTGAACAACTCTGTCCTCAAGTTCCTCTTCCCCACACTCAGCTTCCATCCAAAAAGGGCGAACTTTGGGTTACAATTTGGAAATCATTTCAAAAATTTACATAGGTTGACCAACAATGACGTTGTTAGATGTCATCAAATCGATTTAGACTCATAGCAGCCCCATGTGACAGAGTAGAACTTCCCCATAGAGTTTCCTGCGCCGGAGCAGATCACCAGATCTTCTTCCCATGGAGCTGCTGGGTGGGTCTGAACCGCCAACCTTTTGGTTAGCAGCTGAGTGTTTAACCGTTGCGCCAGCAGGGCCCCTTATAATGACATTATGGGAAAACAATTCCATATGGAGAGAAATATGGACATGGACTGCCTCCCACTAGGGCCTGTTCTGTGTGCACAGAGAACGACCATGTATACAGGGAGAATGCTAGCCCTAAGCTCAGACAGGGCGTTTCTGTCTATTCACACAGACACTTCCCCAAACTAAGCCAAACAGAAAAACCAAAACCCTGCTTCATGCCTACATTGCTGACTCCTTCCCTGCTAGCCCAGTCTCTCCTTTTCTCTCCCGTCAACAATATGTTGGACAGAGGAGGCAGGGAAGTAGGAATGAGATGGGAAGGGCAAGCAAAAAGAAACCACAGCTGTTATGTGGTGGTGTTTTTTTTTTTTTATATTTAATCGACTCAGTATAAAACAGTAATCATCTACCTTGGCTTCAGTGCACCCTGGGATATCGCCAACAATCTCGTGGGATCATATTATTTCAAAGGACGTGCATTCATTTTACTTTACCTTAGTTAGAAAGACATTACTCCAGATGAGGAGATGATGTGCCATGAAACCAAACCGAGGACAAAAAGGGAACAAACGCTGGGATGGCTGGTGTGGGAGGCTGAGGGAAGTGGGGCTAACAATGACAGCTTTGTCCAAGCCCCTTCACTCCTCTGGCCACTGGTGGGGGCCGGACGATGTCACTGGTCCCTTGTCCTCTCATGCAGGTGTGTGTGCACACGCGCAGGTGTCTATAAATACATTTCTTTGGAGAGAAAGACCTCTCTTCTCTCCCCATTTTTTATTGAAACTATTCTTTGAAGAGTTTCCTGTACTGCCACTTAGAGATCCCCTCTTTTATCTCCAGGATGCTTGTGGAATTTACAAGGGGAGGGCAGGCTGGAGCCAGCCTGGAGGTGACTTCTTGCCTTGTGGAGTTTAATAGGGGTCACGGCACTGCCGCCATTGCTATCAAAGCCTGGAGGCTCTGTGTGGCTGCCGCTCTTCTCCTGGGATTTGGTCTGGGATGATGCAGGAGACAGCACGCTTACAGCAGGGTTTTGGTCTGCTTTCTGCCTGGGCCTGCTGCATCCACCCATGTTTCCCTGAGGACAACACAAAGAAGGGGTCTGATAGCAGCACCGTGTTCTGGACAATCTGATGCGGTCAAAGTGTCCCTTTGTCTCCCTCTCCTCCCTCTTTAAACAGCTACTGCCTTTTTCTGGGAAAAGTTCTGCCCCTTGCCCTCAGCAGTGCCCCAGCACCATTACACTGACCTGCAGCTGCCTCAGCCCTTTCCTCCCTCCAGTGGCGGCCCCTCCCACACACGCGGCCAAGCCCATGAGAGGGTGGGAGGGGCAGGCAAAGATCATCCCAAGCCCTGGCTCTGCCTCTTGCTGACCATATGTCCTTGGGCAACTCACATCACTGCTCTGCAACTCCTTTTTCTCAGCTGTAAAATGGGGCAATGCCTGCTCCCAGTATTGGCTCTCTTGGCTCCCAGAGGGCCAAGAGAGACCATGAATGTGGGAGAGCTGTACAAGTTAAGGCAAGAGAGTGGGTGGCTGAGAGCTCAGCCTTCACTGTGAGACAGACCTGTCTGGACTCTGTCATTTACTTGCTGTGTGACTTTCGGCAAGTCATTTAACCCCCCATGCCTCAGTTTTCTCATATATAAAATGGGCATAATAGCACCTACCCCTTAGCATTGTTGAGAAGGTGACTGAGACAATGCCTGTAAATATGGAGCCTGGGGTCTGGTGCAAAGTAGGTGCCCAACAAGGGTTTGCTGTTAGGATGATGGCAATGGTGATGATGACGACAATGAACTTGACAATGACAATCATCTCAACAAGGGCCTCTGGAGGCAATATCTTAACCCACGGTGATTTGTAAGCATGTTGGCGGCAGGCAGGCCTGTCCTTCCTATGGGCAGAGCTGACTGCCACTGAGGCCCCTGGATGCTTGGCCCCTGGTGGCCTTTCCTGGGTGGCCTGCATCACACATACAGCTGTGCTGATACAATGTGCCTCCCTGGTCTGCCTGTCTGTCTCTGCAGACCCACATGGGGGCCCTCCCAAGCCTCACTCTGTCCCATTGCTCCAAAAACTCTAGGAAAAAAAGCCAGTGCCCAGCTTGGGAACCCAGTCACTCTCCACAGTCTCTTCCTTGTTATATGATTCTCCTCTGGGGAGAGCTGATAAAATGAACTTCCCAGCTCCCTGTGAATTCTTGAGTCCACGGCACTATCTTTGATCAGCTTCCAGATCTTTCTTCTCTGGCTTTTTCTCACTGTCCCCTGGACCCCACTAGCCCCTAGCTTCCTGGGCCCTGGTGAGGCCAGCTGATCCTTCCAGGCCAGCAGCACACTTCCCCTTTGCAAGTCACATCTGCACATACCTGTTTCACCTGCTGCTCGGGCTCTGTAGCACCTCACATTCTTTGCTGTCATTTATTTAACTCTGTGATTACGTTACTTAACTCTGAAAGCTTTGGGAGGATACAACTGGAATGAGAAGATGCTACACAGAATAAGGTTGTACTGAGCATTCCGGGAAACCTTCATTCCAAGGTAATTCTCTCTGGAGATCCCCTGTATATTGAAAAGGCTTGCTGAATTCCAAGCCAGGCCAGGCGTGAGGCTGGCATTGTCTGTAAACACCCAGATAGGAAGGAGCTCAGAGTCCACCAAGCCTGGCTTTTACCAGAGGGATAAGGCATACTTGGCTCTGCCTGGGGATCTGGGCCAAGGGTGAGACGGGGCTGCTGAGCCCCTGGAATGCATCAAGCTCCCTCCTGCCTCAGGGCCTTGCCACATGCTATCCCTTCCACTGGGAATGTTCACCTCAGACTTCCTCGCAGGTGACTTCTACTTAGGTAATTATGCTCAGTTGTCACTTCCTTAGTGAACCCCTGTGGACTTCCCAGGACACCAGGAAGTGTCATGTCATGGGTCTGCTTTGAGTGTGGGGTCTCAGATGGGCAGGGTTTGCCCTCTCCCTGGTTATCACCTCCCCTCCTTTTTAATGCCATCCTCCACTTGCTCTCTACAGGCTCTGCCCTGTGCTAGGCACTGCAAGGTGCTAGGGGCACAGCAGTGAGCAAACACAGGCTGGACTCCTGATGGCAAAGAGCCTCCAGTCCAGCGGAGGAGGCAGGCATTCGTCAGACTGTCAAAAACAAAAAACACAACTCCAAAGTTAACAACTGTGATAAGTGTTATAAGGGAGTGGTATTGGCACCATTAGAGTCCCTGGGTGGTGGAAATGGTTAACTTCCTCACTGCTAACTGAAAGGCTGGAAGTTTGAGTCCATCCAGAGTCACCTTGGAAGAAAGTCCTGGTGATCCACTTTCTAAAATCAGCCATTGAAAGCCCTGTGTTCTACTCCAACATACATGGGGTTGCCATGAGTTGGAGTCGACTCAATGGCAACTGGTTCTCAACCATGAGAAGATAGAGAGGGGGCTGAGACAGAGCCTGGGAAGTCCACAGGCCCTGAGGCAGGAGGGAGCTTGATGTATTCCAGGGGCTGAAAGAAACTAGACTGGTTGGAGCCCACAGGGCCAGGGAGCCCGCTGTAAGACGAAGCTGGAAAGGCAGGCAGGGACCAGGAGGTGCAACACTTTGACAAGCAGTCAGGAGGCCCTGAAGTATTTTAGGCAGGGGGTAGTCTGCATGATCAGATTTGTAATAACTACAGTGCTTCCTGTGTGCCAGACACTGAACTAAGTACTTTCCACACAGTACTTCACTTGATACTCACAATACCCCCATGTGGAAGGTGACTACTATTATCCCCATTTTTTTAGGTGAGGAAACTAAGGCACAGAGGGATTATGTAACTTGCCCAAGGTCACAAAGCAAGGCTGGGATTCAAACCATCTCTTAACACTTGCTAAAGCCCCTTCTTGCTGACAGCTGAATCAGGCTGATTTCTGGCAGATTCCTTTATGCAGTAGGGGTTTTGTCAGGAAGCCAGAACGTTATAACCAGAATCAGGTCTCGGCTCCAGGCCTGGTTGGGCCTAAGGAAGACTTGAAGCCCTATACCCCTACTAGACGGCCCCCTTCTCCCCTTACCCCCTCTCCAGACCCTGTTCTCTTTAAGACCTTGGACAGCGTCACTGGGGCACACAAGCAGAAGAGGAATGGGGCCCCACACTCCAGTTTAAGGCGCTGTCAGCTGAGGGGTGTTAATTACACACTGGGAAGGAACTGAGACGACAGGCCCAGCCTGAGCCAGGGGACAGGAGAGGAAGGACCGTGCTCTGTGGAGCTGCTTCCAAATTCTCTCCAGCCCCCCAGCCCCTTTGCACTATGCAGTCGAGCAGATTAACATCTGCATCTCAGCTCATTTCAGATTAGATTATGTACTCACTTCCTGTTTTCTGATCAATTTACCTGCTGGGCGCCTTTCTCCCTTCCCCCTCCACCTCCACCTATTGAAATGCCCAGGAAACCTGCCATGACTCACTGGGGTCACCAAGCTGGGTGGCAATGGGATCTGAAGGAGACAGGGACGCGCACTCCCACTCCTGGCTCATACATCGGCAGGAGTTATCAGACTTCATAATAACATGCTCCGGAACATGCGCATCTGCTCCTGCCACATGAATCAGGCTGTCTTCCCACTCCACTCGCTGGGGGCTGGGGCCAAGGATAAACTCTGAGGGGTCACATGGCACCTGCAGAATGTTTGATGTCGTCCACTGGGTAGACTGAATGCCAACCCCACCGCTTCTTACTTCTTTCAGGGAATAGTGCCCAATTAGCCACCTGCCTCTCTCTCACACATACACACACACACTCAACCCTGTCTGTTGTACCCCCTGTACCCCCGAAAGATGGCCTGCTTCCTGTTCAGAGGGAAGTCCCAATCAAGAGTCTTTGCAAACCAATCTGAGCCCAAATCTGGAGGCTTTACCCAGGCTCATGGGCTGGGGCCTATGGTGGTCACGCTGGGGGAGGTCGAGCCCAGAGGGGCACTAACACTCCCGGAGACGCTGCAATGTCATTCTCTGGTCCAAGTGCTCCCTGTGCTATTTCTCGAGGTGACAGTCTACTCCCAGGGCTAGATGGATTTCTTCAGAGTTAAATTAAAATCTCCATGAAATATTTAGTTGGCTCAGTGTAGGACTGTGTTACTGGTCTATGAGGCAGCTTTCAGGACAGAAGCAGACTGGAGGAGAGAAGGGGTTGGTAATTCACTGACCGGTGAAGCCACATGGCTCTGGGGTCCTGGCTCTCCTGGCCCAGCAGGTACTGTTTACCTTGTGACCTCTGTCATAGGCTCCTATTCCTGGCTCATGGACCATCTTGCCCTTTGGGGTCAGACACTTATGTTTGAATCCCAGCTCTTCCATTCACAAGCTGGGCAAGTCACCTGCAGTCACAGCTTCAGTTTCCTCATCTCTAAAATGGGCGGAGTAATGTCGACTTCTTAGGATTGTTGTGAGGGTTAAGGAGCCACTGGAGGATTTGAACTGCGGACGTTTTAGTTAACAGTCATGCTCTTAACTACTGGGCCACCAGGGCCCCACTACAGCCAGAGCATCGTTTAAAAAGCTAAAGCAACAACTTGACTAAACCAAAAGTTAAGAGGTTTCCTGAATACAACCAAACACTTTAAGGGACAGAGTAGCAAGGGCAGGGGTCTGGGGATCATGGTTTCAGGGGGCATCTAGGTCAATTGGCATAACAAAGTTTATTAAGAAAATGTTCCGCGTCCCACTTTGGTGAGTGGCATTTGGGGTCTTAAAAGCTAGCGACCAGCCATCTAAGATACATCAATTGGTATCAACCCACCTGGAGCAAAGGAGAATGAAGAACACCAAAGACACAAGGAAAGTATTAGCCCAAGAGACAGAAACGGCCACGTAAACCAGACTCCATCAGCCTGAGACCAGAAGAACTAGATGATGCCTGGCTACCACCAATGACCGCCCTGACCGGGAACACAACAGAGAATCCCTGATGGAGCAGGAGAAAAGTGGGGAGCAGAACTCAAATTCTAGTAAAAAGACTAGACTTAATGGTCTGACTGAGACTGGAGGGACCCCAGAAGACATAGATCCCGGACTCTCCATTAGGCCAGAACTGAAAACATTCCCGAAGCCAACCCTTCAGACAAAGATTAGACTGGACTATTGGACATAAAATGATACTCGTGAAGAGTGTGCTTCTTAGCTCAAGTAGATACATGAGACTAAATGGGCAGCTCCTGTCCGGAGGTGAGATGAGAAGGCAGGAAGGGACAGGAGCTGGCTGAACGGACTCCGGAAACCCAGGGTGGAAAGGAGGAGTGTGCTGTCACATTATAGGGAGAGCAACTAGGGTCACATAACAATATGTGTATAAATTTTTGTATGAGAATCTGACTCAAACTGTAAACCTTCACTTAAAGCACAATAAAAATTATTAAAAAAAAAAAGCTAAAGCAGATCATGCCATTCTTCTCCGCACTGCCCTCTAGAGTCGCCTTCTTAATCTTTCTTATGCCATGACCCTCTTTCGCAGTCTGGTGAGGTCTCTTAACCCTTTCTCTAAAAAATGCCTAAATGACTGTATAGAAATACAGTTAAATATTGTTACAATTTTTGTGATGCAGTGACATATATGCTTCTTTACATAACAAGAGCTAGAGGTGGGTCTAATACTGTTAGCTGCTGTCCAGTTGGCCCTGACTCAGGGCTACCCCATGCACAATGGATTGGACTGTTGAGAGGTGGGTCTAATAGTTAACACTACAGTAATATCACTGGTGGTGAAGTCACAGGTACAGTTCATACCTCTACGGTTTGTTGCCCACATTCATAATTGAAGAGAATATCACGTTTGCATTTGAATTTAGTAAAAACACAGATGTAATTTTTTCCCTTCTAAGTTTGTGGGCTCCCTTAATCCTGTCTTCAGGCCCCTGGGCATGCGTGGACCCAGGTTACTGACAATAAAATTTCAGCTCCTTACCATGGCCTGCCAGGCTTGTGTGATAAGGCATCACCAGGTAGATGAGGGCTTCCGTCCTGTTTCTTGAGCCCGACAGACAAGTTCATTTCCACAGCAGGATCTTTGCATTTACTCTTTCCTGTCCCTAGAATGTTCTGCCTGGCCTTAGCCTGGCTGGCTTCTTCTTGCTGTTCATTCAGAGGTCAGCTTTCAAACTGCATGCTATCAGAGTGGTCTTCCCTGAGTTTCCATCCAAAGGCCCCTCTCCCCCGATATTCTCTGTCTCGTTATCCTGCTTATGTTCTTCACAGCAAACATCATGAATTAAAATTGTCTTGTTTATTAATTGATTTACCTGTTGATTGTCTGTCTGGAATGCAAGCTCCACAAAGTCAGAAACCTCTTGCCTGCCTTCCTTCTCCACCGTGTATCTCCAGAGCCTAGAACAGTGCCTGGCATACAGAAGCGCTAAATCAATAGTTGCTGAATGAAGTCATCATCAAATGAATGCATAGAGGAATCAATGAAAGCAGGAGCTCAATTGATACTATTGTCTTACCTTGACTCTGAGCTGGGGGAACAATTTTGTTGTAGAGTGTTTCGGCTAAGATAATACACTCTAAGGCCAGCTTTGCCCCTTATTAGCCATGTAATCTCGGGCAAGTTACTTAACCTTTCTGTACCTCAGTTTCCTCATCTGTAAAATGGGGACAATAATAGTGCATACCTCATAGGGCCATTGTGAAGATTAAATGACATTATATTAAAAGCACTTAGAACAGTGCCTGGAACATAGGAAGTGCTTCACAAGTATAAGCTATTACTATTTTGTTGTAATTTAACAATCATTTTCGGTTTAAATAAAAAAACAAATTACCGTTTCAGAAACATCAATGTAGGTTTTGAAGAGGGTGCAAAGAGATCCCATGATTGGAAAACCAATATGTATTATTTATGTCATACACTGTTTCTGTCGCTGAGAACTACAGATGAAATATTTGGTGTAGGCAGCTACAACACCTGTGGTGAGGCCCGAGACGCTTGGGCTCCACTCCCTGGCATCACTACTATCATCACCATCATCATCCCACCTGGTTTTCCGAAGATCAACCAACAATGTATACATCAAATAAAGAAAAGAAATAGAATCCTATCTGAGTTGTCAGGCTGATATGCTCATTTCAGAGCCCTGGTGGTGCCGTGGTTAAGAGTTACGGCTGCTAACCAAAAGGTTGGCAGTTTGAATCCACCAGCCGCTCCTTGGAAACCCTATGGGGCAGTTCTACTCTGTCCTATAGGGTTGCTATGAGTCGGAATTGACTGGATGGAAATTTTTTTTTTATTTTGGTTAATGCTCCTTTCTGATCCAAACTCCCCTTTTTTCTAGTCATGTTGAGGAAGCCTCCAGCCCAGGCCATGTGATAAGAGGCCCTGCATTTCTACCTGTGAGTCCACACTCTGCCACTCCCCCCATCCCTGCTAGTTAAGGTTTCGGGTGCACATGGTGCCCTGCACTGAGCAAAGCCTACTGGGCTACGTGGAGATCGGACTTGCAGCTCTAACTTGACAAAATAGGGGGCTCGAGCTGATCAGCCAGCTCTACACCTTAGGGCCTGTGGGTACCAGGCCTGCAGAGGTGGCCATGTCAGGCAAGCTCAGGCAAGCTCAGGCAAGCAGTTTGTGCTGCTGCTGCTGCTGAAGGAATCTGACAGTACCACCAGCTCATGGTGCTGTCTTTTTTTTATTTCCCTTCCTACTTGTCAGCCCTGTAATTAGGAATGGTGTGATGCACAGGCCTGCTATTAGGACTGTTTTTGTTGGGTGAAATAAAGTACCACCAATTGCTGGGAGCATTGCTGACAGCCACAGAGAACGTCCAGAGGCCTCTGCTTTGCTCTCTCCATACTCCCAGCCAATGGGTCCCCTCCCCTGCTTCTCCTTCCTCCCTTACAGCTCCTGCCAGACAGAGGGAGGCCCCAGCTCCACCTCAGAGACCTGCCCTGAGCTGACCCACCACACCTCAAAGGGTGAGCAATTATCCAACAAATTAGATCCACAAATTGGATAGTGTCTAGCCTTTTCCTCATTTCTTACCAGCATAGGCACACATTGAAACCATTGCAAAGGGCAGCAGGGCAATTTCTCAGGGCTGCCCACGGTTTCTCGAGGAGGAGCGCTAGCAACATCGCAGTAAACCCGGCTGTAGCCACTTGTCCTGGTGTGACAGAAGTGCGTCTGGTCTATTTTGGGAGATGCGTGCCACACTGTTGACATGGCTCCTGTATCCATCAATAATACCACCTCAAAGGTTCTTTCACAGGTTGTATTTGAGTATAACAACAACCTCTAAGGTCAGCAGCGGCTGATTTAGAGATGAGGAGAATGAAGCTCAACAAAGGTAAGCAGTGATAAAAGCAGGGATAGTAGTTACCTTTGAGGGGAAGGGAGGGAGGGTGTAGAGGTCGAGAAGGAGTGTAGTGGCAATGGTGAGGGACAAAGGGGCCTCCAGGGTGCTGATAGTGGTGTCATCCGTGACCTGGGCAGTGATTACATGACTAAGTTCCTTTGTGACAATTCATCAAACTGATACTTACAGTTTGTATACTTTTCTGTATGTATACAGAAAATAAAAATGTGTTTGTAAAGTTGACTGATTTGCCTAAGTCGGAGACAGAATCCAAGCCAAGCTAAGCTCCCATGACTATACCATGTTGCCGTCTGGCCACCTTCAGGCCTAACGCTAAACACCCTGTTGATTCTATGGTATAAAAAGCCCCCCAGATACAAAAGGGGCTGCGGTGACTGAGTTAATTGTGTCACAGCCTGTGACCTCACACCTGTAAGAAAGGTAGGGTCAGGTGGTGAGGTCTTCGGTGTATCTCTGTTTAAACATCTGGATGGCTTCTCATTAAAGAAGGGGTAAAATGAACATCTGCATGTTTTAACTGGATTTCCATTTGGATGGAAAAAAGTCCAGATCCCTCATCTGGTCCAAACAACTGGACAGATTGTTAAACTCCCACAGGAGCCAACTCTCTTGTCTGCTGGGAACAAGAGGTGAATCCCTGGGGGAGCCTTGCTTCCCTGCTGAGAGCTGCAGTCACTCTCCAGTGTTTGCCAGCTCCCTCCGTGGAGGGTCCTTAAAACCCAGAGAAGAGGAAGGCCAGTCTGACCTAGGTCCCACAGCCGTGCTCTTCCAGGGTTTTGTGTGAATTGCCCACCAGTATCTGAGCTGTCAGACAGCCCTGCGTTTAACTCTGCCTCTTGCCAGCTGTGTGACCTTGAGAAAGTTACTTAGCCTCTCTGAACTTGTTTTCTCAAGAGTAAAGTATGAATGACAATAGTTTCTGTTTCATGGCATTGTTATGAGGATTACATGAGTTAATGTGCAGGGCCTGGCACAGAGTAAGTGTTCAATAAACGCTCACTGCCTGATGGTCTACTTCTAAAAAGTCCCCCATTGCAAACCCTATGGAGCACAGTTCTCCTCTGACACATGTGGTGACATATTGAGTCAGGATCGACCTGATGGCAACTGGTTTTTATTGTTATTACTGTGCTGTTCCTTATTCCAGATCCTGCCTCCATCCCCTGTCCATTCCCATGAGCCCTGTAGACCTGGTTTCTGCTTTGGGCTCTGCCATCCTACCTGGTGGGGTGTGCTGAAGGCCGAACCTCCACAGCTGACTTGCTCTTACCGCCTTCCCACTGATTATCAGCCAGACTGACAGCAGCCTGTACATTTGCTATGCTTACTGACCACCCCGACCCTCTGTTTTGATTGCCTGCCTGTGTCCCCGTTTGCCACCCCCTGGCAGCCTGAGGTCCACAGCTCTGCAGCCATCAGGACACGGCAGTGAAACCACGTTACTTTCAGGTCTGCACAGGGCGTCTCCTGGATTTGGATGGGGATCCGTTTGGCAGGAGCTGACAATGTCTTTCTGAGCAGTCCAAATTCATTGACTGGACCACATGCTGCCATTTACAAGGACCTAGGCCTTTGTTTTTTTGCCTAAGCTGCAAATGTAGACGCAGCTCGGGCATAGGAGTTTGTGATCAAACAAAAGGACATCTCTGAGGGCTGCAGAAGACAAGGAATAATTCCATAGGTTCTGGAATGGATGGAACAGAGAGAGGCTCTCAGATGGCTGTCTCCGTAGCTGCCAGCACTGTCATTGGCACGACTGAGCCAGGCCTGGCACTCCTGCTGACGGACAGTGAGATGTCAGCTGTTCCTGACAAGCTATAGGATGGCAAGAAAAATAGCCTGTGAGTAAGTCCCCCAGAGCATATAATGATTCTGGCCAAGAACTTCGAGACAGCAAGGCCAAGCCATGGCAACAAACAAGCTGAACACCACAAGACCTTCTGGTGCAAATTCATTTCCTAAGTGAGGGATGGCCAGAGGACAGAGGGGACAGTCACCTCAGCGATTCTTTGAAGCAGGGCTGTTTATTCACAGGAAAATAAGGGATGAGCAAGGCCTGTCTACTGGGGCAAGCAGAGAGCCACAGCAGTGGGATTTGATGACCATGGTACCACTAGGTAAGCAAAACCTGGTGTCTGTTCATGGTGGCTCTGCATGATAATGAAGAGTACATACCATGTATCAACCTGAGTCTGCCACTTCCCAGCTATGTGACCTTGGACAAGTTACCTGACCTTTCAGCCTCAGTTTTCTGATCTATAAAATGGAGGTAATAATACTTTACCTTGTAAGGTTGTTTAAGGATTAAACGAGATATTTGTAAAGCAATTGGCAGTGTATCTGGCATATAGTAAATACTTAAAAAAATAGTGACCACTACTATCATTAGAGCAATTTTCAGCCGAGGGACAGGCAAGCGGTTAGCACTGGGAGCCATAAGGGGCTGCACACACCGCATGGAAGTCCCAGGGTCCAGACAGGTGGTCTGGGTGCCTGCTCCATAATGTTCAGGCTAATGTCCCCCGTCTTCCCCAACACACACACTCAAGGTGGACCAACTAAAGGTCCACGAGTGAAGAGAGGAGGAGCAGTGACTTCAGGAACAAAATAGGAGACTGGGGAATCAATCTTAGAATCAGACAACTAACCCTGGACATTTCCACCTCGGGGAGAGGAGAGTTGAGGTTGCTTGATTTCTTTTTTCTCAAGGCAATTTAAGTGTGGGAAGTAGGGTGGGTTGAACACGCAGTGGAGTGAGCTGGAGGCCCAGCTGTGGGGAGCTGGGGCAGGCAGAGCCCAGGGAGGGGATGCAGGTTGGGGGTGTGGAGGTCCAATGGCTGCTGTTTGAGGGTGGCCAAGGAAACCACCTTCTCCTGCAGCCCCCACCTGACAAATGCACCGGTACATCCAGCCGTGGGGGGAGCTTTCCCTGTTATTAGTACTGGGATCATCGAAAACCTATAACTTGTTTTCAACACTGGGCTGTTCTCTTCAGGCTCTAAGTTTCTTGGGGTCAAAGTCTGTAATGGTTAGTTCTCTTACACATACCTTCACAGCATCCCCTCCCCTCCTCTCCCCTCCCCTCCCTCCCTCCCTCCATCCTTCCCTCCCTCCCTCCCTCCGTCCGTCCATCCATCCCTCCATCCATCTTTCCATCCTTTCATCCATGCCATAATCACTGAGTGCTGCCATATTCTGGGGACGGTTCCAGGAGCTGCCAATATGGGATAAACAAGACAGAAAAAGCTCCTGACCTCAGAGAACTTACATTCTAGCGAGATTCTACGACAGGCCTGGCACACTACAGGTATTATATTTCATTTATTTCTCACAAAAACCCAGAGGGTGGTGCTATTATTCCCATTTTGAGGATGAAGAAACTGGGGCTCAGAAACATTAGGTTATAGTCCAAGTCCACATAGCTCATAGTGACAGAGCAGCAATCTGCACCCTGGGCGACCAGCAGAGAGGGAAAGGGATGTGAGGCCAGGAGTGAGCACATTCCCCCCATTTACTACCACCTGTGTGCTGACGACTCTCAAACAGAACTTGTGCCCAGCTCTGCACTCCGGCTGGCCTTCCTCCCCATCTTACTGACTTACTGTACTTCTCCACCTCAAAGTCCTGGCAACACTTTAGACCCATGTCATATACTCCTCATCTTTGCCATCTAAAGCTACTCTTTTTCTGTGCACCATTTCTTACCCAGTGACTTCACCATCCACCTGTCATTCAATCAGGGACCAGGAGTCAGCCTGGAGTCTTCCCTCTCCCTGCCTTCTCTCCCCATCTATAACCAAAGCCCATTTTATCTCTGAAATGCCTGTGTAATTCATTACCGCTACTCAAATCTTACTGCTGCTACCATCATTCAAGCCTGAGTTATTCAATAGCCTTTGCACTGGTCTTTTTGCTACCAGGTCCTCTCTACTCCACTCATCCATGAAACTACACCATGGACCAGTGGGTCTCAAACTTGAGCATGCATCAGAATCACCTGGAGCCAGGGATGGATTACCTAGTAAGCAAGGCAAGCACAGGCTTACTTGTGCATGCTTACTAATCTATACTGAATTATTTCACACGATTTTTACCACATCTGCTTACTGGGCAATCCATCCCTGTCAAGGATTATAACTTTGAAAAGAGGCTTTGGTTCTGTAGGAAGGTTCTCTGGGGTTGGGAGAGAGACAGATGCCAGCCATACCTAGAAGCAGAATCTTTGAAGTGGTGGAAAATGTGAAATTGTTCACTACAGATGATCTGGTAAGCAAGGTAAGCACCGTGCTTACCTTGCCTATTGGATAATCCACCCCTGCCTGAAGCCCTGACTAAAATGCAAACTGCTGCCCCCTCTCAACCCTGTCCCTAGAGTTTCTCATTCAGCAGGCCTGGATGGGGCTGCAGAATTTGGATTTCTAACAAGTTTCTAAGTGATGGAGATGCTGCTGGTTCAAAGATAGCTTCGAGAACCACTCCTCTAACGCATATTTCTACACTAAAGAGCCAACCATACCAGTCCCCAACCCCAGTGACTCCCCACTATCTTTAAGATATAGTCCAAACTCTTTACTGTATTCTACTATGATCTACGGCCCGATCTAGGCTTGCCTTTTCAGCGTCACCTCAAGCTGCTGACCTCCCTTCAGCCTATGATGTGGCCACATTGCATTATCCATGTTCCTTAAAACATGTCATCTGTGTCAGGCTCCATGTCTTTGTCCGCTCACTTCCCTTTGCCTGGAATTCTTTTCCACTTATCTGGTCCAACTTGAATGTTACTTCCCATAGAGGCATCCCAGTGTGTTAGAATGGCCATGGACTTTGATATCAGCAGGCTTGGGTTTGAATTCCACATCAGTCATTTGTTAGCTGTGCAATCCTGGGTTAGTCTCTCTGTTAAGCTGACGTTATCCTCAACTCCTTCACCAACAACGTGAATAATAATATTTATATTATGAGATCATTGTGTGGACAGGAAATTACACATGACAAATGCCTGGCAAGTAGTAGATACTGAATACATAATAGTTATTATTATTATTATATCTGCTCTACTTCCTGTCTTCTGTGTGTTCCTATAGATTTTTGTAAATGGTTTCATTTTGCATATATCACATGGTATGTGCCATGGATTGAATTGTGTCCCTGAAAAATATGTGTATCAATTTGGCTAGGCCATGATTCTCAGTATTGTATGATTGTCCACCATTTTGTCATCTGATGTGATTTTCTTATGTGTTGTAAATCCTATCTCTATGATGTTAATGAGATGGGATTAGTGGCAGTTATGTTGATGAGGCAGGATTCAATCTACAAAATTAGATTGTGCCTTAAGCCAATCTCTTTTGAGATATAAAAGAGAGAAGCTAGCAGAGAGACATGGGGACCTCATACCACTGAGAAACAAGAGCCAGAAGAATAGCGTGTCCTTTGGGGTCCCTGTGCTGAGAAGCTCCTTGACCAGGGGAAGATTGATGACAAGTACCTCCCTCTAGGGCTGACAGAGAGAGAAAGCCTTCCCCTGAAGTTAACACCCTGAATTTGGACTTGTGGCCTACTAGACTGTGAGAGAATAAATTTCTCTTTGTTAAAGCCATCCACTTGTGGTATTTCTGTTATAGCAGTACTAGATAACTAAGACATTATGGTATCATATTATTTTTATACACAGGGCCTCCTTCCCAGTATAGGGGAAACTGCTGTATGAATTGTAAACAGGTGACCCTCTGTGATGGGTAATTTTATGTGTCAACTTGGATAGGTTTGGTGCCCAGTTGTTTGGTCAAACTCTAGTCTAGATGTTGCTGTGAAAGTATTCTCTTGATACGATGAAGATTTACCATCAATTGACACTAAGTAAAGGAGGTTACCCTTGACAAGGTGGATTGGCCTATTCCAATTAGTTGAAGGCCTTAAGAGCAAAAACTGAGGTTTCCAAAAGAAGAAGGATTCTGCTTCAAGACTGTAATACAGATATCCTGCTGGAGTTTCCAGCCTGTCTGGCCTACAGATTTTGGACTTGTCAGTCCACATAATCATGTGAGCCAATTCCTTAAAATGAATCTTTCTCTCTACATATATATGTATATCATGTGTAGGTCCCTGGGTGGTGCAAATGATTTGCACTGAACTACTATCCTAAAGGTTGGCAGTTCAAACCCACCCAGAGGTGCCACAGAAGAAATGCCTGGTGATCTGTTTCTGTAGATTACAGCCCAGAAAACCCTATGGAGCAGTTCAACTCTGTATCACGTGGGGTTGCCATGAGTTGGAATCAACTTGACGGCAATGGGTTTGGTTTTTTTGGCTTTTATATTGTGTGTGTGTGTGTGTGTGTGTGTGTGTGTGTGTGTGTGTGTCTGTTTTTTGTGTGTATTCTGTTGATTTTGTTTCTCTGGAGAATCCTAATATGGACTCCAGCAGAATTAGTGGGCACATGGCTTACCAAGTTGAAGGCATCTTTGTAGGAAGAAAATCTACAGGTGGATAAGCCGCACACTAGAAAACATGCTTGGTTAGCAGAGTGAGGACTGGAGTTCAGAGTCATTCAGCCTTGTACAATATACAACCTACACAACTATACTTGGAGGTTCTATGTACATAGAATGTGAGCTCCTTGAAAGCAAAAGCTATGTCTTATTCAACCTGAATCCACAATCAATTTTGAATCAATGGATCTAGGGATAGGCAATATTGGCAGAGAACAGGAAGTACGTCAACACGAGTCTCTATGAGTCGGAATCGACTCAATGGCAATGGTTTTTTTTTTTTTAAAAGCCATATTAAGGAGTAGGATCCTTACTCCTGGGGAGTAAGGGGCAAAAGAACTAGGGTTAGCAACATCAGAGACTCTGTCTTAGGGAATAACCAGGAGCTGAATTACTAGAACTGGGTGGCAAGTGAGAACTTGCTTTGAGGAACAAAGCAGAAGCTAAGTCCTTGTATGTTGAACCAGAGCTTTGGAAAGCACTCCTGAACTGAGGCTAGAGCCTGGTGTGTGGTTGAGCCTGCAGGTAAGGGCCTCACCTTTGCCATCATGGGTAGGGAATCAGGACCAGAGTATTCTTAGAAGATATTAAGATACCACTTTCCATAGCTTCTTTCCCCACCCCCTGACCCAAATCAATTCCCTACTGCCTGTCTCATCTAGCATGCCTGGTGGCCCAGTGGTTAAATGCTTGGCTATTAACAGAAGGGTCCTTGGTTCGAACTCACCAAAAGATGTGGCAGTCTGCTTCTGTAAAGATTTCAGCCTTGGAAACCCTATGGAGGCAGTTCTACTCTATCCTACAGGGTTGCTATGGAATCGACTCAAGGGCAGTGGGTTTGGTTTTGTTTGGTTTTTGTCTCCTCTGCTTAACAGCAAGCCAACCTCTTAGAAGGCTTTCAGATGCTTAATTAACACATTTTCATTTCCTTTGCAGACCCCTCACTCCCCTTAATAGCTGGCACTCTGTGGGGAAGGTGGAAATAATTCCCAAGAAGTGAGACTTCTGACAAATTTGCCAGCCTGCTTCTAGACGCCCAAGGGTTTGGAGGAGTTCCCAATCTGAAGTTGCCAAGGTAGCTCTGAGGCAAACTGAACTCCAAGCCGCTTGAGAGTCCCCATCACAGGAATCTAAGGATGTGCAGGCAGAACGCTGAGGTCTTTCCCTGGATCTGCGGCTGCCCTTCTCTGGGCCTCATGTTCCACGATCCCGATCAGGGAACAGGCTTAAGTGTGCTTTATGGGAGATGAGAATTTCACCTACACATCTTCATAGATGAGGTCAATGTCATCGTTTAGCCCTGCCCTGTTTGGTGCTCCCTCGGCAATGTTCTCACACCTCTCACAACCACACTGGAGCAAAGATGTTTTCACATGCCTAGACACCCCCTACGCCATACCATCTAGTCTGTAAGCTTTCAAGTACTGATTTGTCCTTCTACCCCAAACCTCTAGCACACTGCCTGGCATATAATAAGTGTCAAATTAATGTCCGTTGGTTGATTAATCAATTGATAGCATGGTTTTCTAAGCTTTGGGTTGATATAAACCTGCTGAGTGAAGCCCTCTCTAGGTTTTTGCTAGTGGTATTTATCACATGGTGCCTTATCCTATATGAGTCAATGGAACTATTATTAACTCTTTACTGTGTTTCAGGCACTGTGATACGTACATAAGGATGCCAAGATGATAAGATATTGTGCTCACCCTCAAGGAGTTTCCAGTCTTACTTCCACCAACAATCTATCCTAGGGGTCCCTGTTCAGAACTAATTTCCACCTCTTACTCGCCTATTTCAGTATGAGGTAGTTGGTACGTCTAATAGAGTACTTATGCCCTAAGACCTTATTTTAAAATGATTTCTTCTGGCATCTGTCTGCTCTTCTAGCTGGTGAGCTCCTAAAGCAAAGGGGCTTGGTTTCAAATCCTAGCACTTCCATGCATTAGCCTCTCTGGGGCTCTGCTTTCTTGTCTGTAAAGAAGCCGTGGTTATAATAACACAACATCTCAGATAACAGAGTTGAGGAATAATTGACTCTCTTAAATATACACTCAGAGCTGCCTTCTTTATTGCTATTCTCCTGGACCAGCCTATTCCTTCCTATCCATTACTCTAGCAGGGAGATGCGGAGAACAGGAGGACTCGACTATGATCATTCTCTGTTGCAGCCACCAGTTCTCACGAATCCTTGTGGTGTAGTGAGAAGAGCACTGGATTGGGGTCTGCATAGAGTATGAGTCTGGGCTCTGTCTACTTGCTATATGTCTGAGCTTCCATTAATAACTGAGCTGTCTGACCTCCATGTCCTCGTCTGTGGAATGGGGTAATAATCCTTGCCTCATGGCCATTTGAGAATTAAAAGCAATAGCATATGTAGAGCTCCTACACAGAGCCTGGACCTTGTCAGGAGCTACCATCAGTACCCATCCCACCCCCCAACACACTTTTTGGCCCCCTTTCCCATTTGGTGACTCGGCTGTGAACTAGGAAGTTGTTGTTGTTAGCTGATTCCGACTCATGTTGACCCTACATGTGCAGAGTAGAACTGCTCCATAGGGTTTTCAAGGCTGTGACCTTTCAGAAGCAATTCTCAGGCCTTACATCTAAGTCCCCTCTGGGTGAGTCTGAACTGCCAACCTTTTGGTTAGTAGTCTAGCACTTAATCATTTGTGCCACCCAGGGAGCCCCTGAACTAGGAAGAGATGTGAGTAAGTGTCTGGGGCCAAGCAGACACTTCTGATCCTCTACAAAGCTACAGGAAGCCAAGAAGAGGAGAAAATCTAAAAGCCCACGGCAGAGCCCTCCACTGACAGCAGGTCACTGCCAGGTGGGAGTTACCTGGGGCTGTCATTGATTACTGGCTGTGGTTCTCCAGGCCCTGCCGCAACTTTTGGGGGGTGAGCAGCCTCACCCCTGAATGGGAGAGGGGAGGCAATCACAGGAGCGAGACAGGCGAGCCTGGCTTATTGGTGGGGCTGGTATAGTCATCTCAGAAGAAAGGGAGAGTGGCTGCAGTCTTGAATCTGCTTTTATTGGCTTTTTATCAGGTCAGTGAAAGGATTCAAGTGACAGAAAAGAACCTTTAGAAAACTCAAAATGAGACCGAGAGTTGTAAAGGGAGGGACAGATGAGGCAGAGCGAGGCAGTCGGGACTGAGATGCAGTCCAGGGCTCTGGTCCTTTTATTCTCTGTTTGTGAATAATGAACCAGACAAGATGGATTTCCTCCCTTCCCAGGTCTTGGAGGGATGGGAAGGCTGTATGTGGGGATCACTCTTTGGAATGTATCCTTCAAGCCACATTCCAGAAAGGACCTTCCCTGGGTCATAAAGCCCATTCCTCTTTGCCTGAGAGGCACAAGTACCCTAAACCATGCTAAGAATTCCACAGGAAAGGGAACGTCCCCCTACTCAATCAGTCAGAGATTAAATGTTGAAATCCCTACACTGCAGCAACCTTCTCCCGGGCCTCCTCACTGCCAAGGCCTGATTCAGGCTCACCTGGTCCGGCTTGGATCACGGGGTTGCTCTAATGAGGATACTGTATCCGGTCTCTCCACTCCGACTGTCTCCTTCTCCTCGGTCAGAGTAACCTCCAAACCGAAGCCAACTATGTGCTCCCTCTCCTTAAATAAAACACACAAACAAACCACCCTGGCTCTTCAACAGCTCTCCATTAGCCCTCTGGTCATAGTTTAAATACCCAAATCCCAGCAGAACTGGACCCTGCCTACAGCTCTATTCTTGCCCGCTCCTTCCCACGCGCGACTCTAGCCACACAAAACTGTATGTATCATGGCATCCGCAGCACCTGGAATATCCTTTTCTATCAAGACGAATCTTCTCGATCCTCCGCTCAGTCACCATGTCCTCGGGGAACCCTTCTCTGCTCTTGTACCACATCTTGATCATACTTCTACCATGCCTAACTATGCACAAGTCATGTGACTTAGAACAGGTGACTTAACCTCTTTGTGAATCATCTGTAACATGTGGTTACTATGTGGATTAAAAGAGTTATATAGTAAAGTGCTATTGTTATTGCTGTAACTATTATTAATATAATATGTATCATACTGACAGTAATTGCGGGTTTACCTATCTCCTTAAATAGATTCTGAGCTTAAGGGCAATGCCTGGCATCCAAACGGTGCTTGGCCGACAGTGGGCACTTTGTACTGTTTTGATAAATGAATGACTGAATGAATGGATAAAAAACACCTGTTGCCGTTGAGTTGGTTCCAACTCATAGCGACCCTATAGGACAGAGCAGAACTGCCCCATAGAGTTTCCAAGGAGCACTCGGTGGATTTGAACTGCCAACCTTTTGGTTAGCAGCCGTAGCACTTAACCACTATGCAACCAGGATTTCTGAATGAATGGATAGATGGTCGAATTATAATTGAAGCCCATCTCTTCTTGATTCAAGTAAATGCAGAAAACAAGCTGTTATGGATTGAACTGTGTTCCCCAAAAATATGTATCGTAAATTCTAACCTCTATGCCTGTGGTTATAATCCCGTTGGGGAATGGGTTGTCTTCGTTATGTTAATGAGGCAAGATTAGTACAGAGTGCTTAGAGATATAAAAAGGATTAAACGAGCCAGCAGTGCAGAGATGGGGGAAGAGGGATGCCAAACCAGGAGCAGACACTCAGAGACAAGGACCTTCCCCCAGAGCCGACAGAGTAAGAAAGCCTTCCCCTAGAGCCGGCACCCTGAACGCAGACTTCTAGCCTCCTAAACTGTGAGAAAATAAATTTCCGTTTGTTAAAGCCATCCATTTGTGGTATTTCTGTTACAGCAGCATTAGATAACTAAAACACAAGCCTTAATGGGGAAGGGATGATAAACCCCTCCCTGAGCTAGACTGTCAGATGGGGAAAAGAGGTTAGCACTCCATTTTGGCCCCTGGATCTGCCTCTTTATTTTAAAGAAGATGAATAGAATTCTATGACCTATTTGCAGTTAAAATAGTCTCTGGCTTCAAGGTGAAAAGTAATTCCAGGGGACTAGTTGTATTTTTTTAGTTCAGCAAAATGTCTCTGGACAACCTTCCCAGTGGATTGAGGCCACCGCAGCCCACCCTACCAGGTCTCTGGCAGACTCCCTCTACAATCCTTTCTCCCAGGAGCCTGTGATGGGAAATGGAATGAGGCATTTCAGCTTCGTTTACACTTAATTCATCAAAATGTCATTGGTAAGAGCTATTTGATGTCCAAGGCTTATGGGCCTTGAATCTAAGCCTTCCAAAGTCCTCTTCTCTTTGAACAGAAATTTGCCATTTGGCCAACATGGAGGTGAATGCCAACAGGGTACTTGGTTCCCAACTTTGAAGATAGATGGGGCTCTAGTCCTTCCTGAATGTGCTTTCTTTCACCCAGGCTGGGAACAGAAGATGCACAATGTAGTTCCTCTCCTTGCAGGGTACCAGTGCTCAGCACTTAACAGCCGAGAGGGCCTTATACACAGACAGTCAGAGCGGAAAGGGTCTTAGAGGTCATCTGTCCAACTCTCTCACTTTACAGATGGTGTGAATCCATTTATGGACAGAATCAGACTTGGGTACCAAGTTCTGGGCACCTTTCAAACTCTCTGCCTAGAAGGACTTCTCAGATGTTAACGCCAGTCGCGGCTGGAGACAAGGCTATAATTCCAGCAGTGAGAGGCCATGTGACTTGGAGTCAGGTGCTAAGCACCACCCCATCTCTGTCACTTGCTGGCTGTGGGACACTGGGTGAGTCCTTATGCACTTTAAACCCTCAGGTCACTTATCTGTAAGGTGGGGATAATAATACCCACTTCGCAGAGCTACTGGAAAGGATAGAAGAGCTCATGCTTGGGAAAGCACTTTGTAAACATTAAATCACTGCACAAAAGTAAAGCGTTTTTAAGACAATGCCCAGGACAGATACTAGCCTGACTGCAGGGGTTCCCAGTTATTTGCTGTGGGAAGAACTGCTAGTGTCTTTGCAAGGACTCCAAAGCCCCTTTGTGAATGCTCCATTCCCCCATCTTCCATTTTGCCTACGATTTATTGTCACTCCTAACCCAGAAGAGTGGATTCCAATTCATGGCAACCTTATACGACAGAGAAGAACTGCCCCATAGGGTTTCTAAGGTTGTAATCTTTACAGAAGGAGACCTGGTGGTGCAGTGGTTAAAGCACTCAGTGTCTAGCCAAAAGGTTGGCAGTTTGAACCCACCAGTCTCTCCGTGGGAGAAAGATGTGGCAGTCTGCTTCCATAAAGATTACAGCCTTGGAAACCATATACAGTTGCTATGAGTTGAAATTGACTCAACGGCAATAGGTTTGGTTTTTTGGAATCTTTACAGAAGCAAACAGCCACATCCTTCTCCCTTGGAGCAGCTGGCGGGTTTGAATCACCAACCTTTCAGTTAGCAGCTGAGCACTTAACTACTGAGCCACCAGGGCTCCTGTCCATAAGATACTCATGCTCAATTCTGAGCAGCCCCTTACATAAACTATTTCATCTTAAACAACCAACCTCTCAACTCCACAGCCCCCTCTAGCTACAACCCTATATCTTGCTTTTCCATAAAAGCTAAGCATCTAAAGAGCAGTATCCCACAAACCACTATCTCCATCCCCTCTCCTCACTCTCCCTGCTCATGACCAACCACTGCAATCCGATCTCCACCTCAGCCACCCATGAAAGTGCTCCTGCTAGTGACCTCTCTATGGCTGAATCTGATGAATGCTTTTCTGCACTGACTCTACAAGATTTCTCTGGAAAACCTCCTGACCCACTCCTTCAGTTGCCATTACAGGCTCTCCTCTTCCGCCTATCTCTTGAACACATGTTTCTCTCTGGCTCATTCCTTCCCCACTCACCGCTCCAAGTAGCCACCTATTCATTGTTCACTCCCGCATCTCATCTTCAGTCTGGACTCTGGATGTCTAAAAGGCACTCCAAAGCTACCATTTCCAAAGCTAAATTCACTCTCTTTCTTCTTCTCAGACCTGGCTTTCTCCTGATTTTTCCCCTTTGTGACCGTCACCACCATCCACCCAGACGTCCACCTCAGAAACCTGGGAGCGATCCTACTGTTCTCATGTTCCACATCCATTTGGTCCCTGAGTCCTGGTAATCTATCTATTAAATTGTTTGCAACAGATTACTACAAAACTGTACATATAATATGATCTCGTTTTCACAAAACAGAACTTATGTAATATATATATCCATTATAAAAAAAGGAATGACATCAAAATATTAACCAAGGGTATTACTAGATGTTGAAATTATAGGTTGAAATTATTTTTGATTTTTTTAAACTTACATGTATATTTTAAAAGAATATATACCTCTATATAAGAGTCCTTGAGTGGTTAATGTTCTCAGCTGCTAAACAAAAGGTTGGAAGTTCTAGTCCATCCACAGGTACCTCAGAATAAAGGCCTGGTGATCTACTTCTGAAAAATCAGCCATTGAAACCCTCTGGAGCATAGTTCTACTCTGACACACATGGGGTCACGTTGAGTCAGAGTCAACTTGATGGCAAGTGGTACTGGTATATAAAAGAAAATGTAGATGTAGATGTGGTGACCTCTAAGATCCCCCAGCTGGGATATTTGGTAGTGCCAAGGGGGTCTCATAGGGGATGCAGTGCTATTACAGTCTCTGAAATCTTCCTGTGAAACTTGGAGAAGGAGTCATAAAGGATGGCTCCAGGGCTTGGGCTCTTGTAATCCCAGGGAACATCTTGGAAGACATATCAAAGCTTCATATCTGGGCCAAGGTGGGGTCCAGCATCACCCATTCCTGCCCAGGATCAACCCCAGTGGCATTCAGACAGCCATCTGGCTGAAATGCTCTTCCCTTCTCCTTGCCTAGTAACTCATATCCATTCCTCAGACGTCAGCTCAAACATAATTTCCCAAGGGAAGTCTTCCCTGCCCCCCGTCCCTTTAGACTGAATCCTATTCCCCTCTATGTGCTCTCATAGCTCCTTGTACTTGGCCTCCCTTGCACTTAACACATTTAGAAATTATATATTAATGCAATCACTCATTAATATCTGTCTCATTTCACTAGCCTGTAAGATCCATGAGGGCAGTGTCTAGGTTTATTTTATCCCCCATTGTATCTCCAATGTCTACAATAGTTGAAGATATTCAATAAATATTTATTGACTTAAGAGATTAATAGATTGATTGACAGACTGATTAATTAACACTGTGTAGCCAAATGGTGATGAGACCAAAGTAGCAGTGTTTTTGCTTGAAAGACCACCTGGGGTGAATTTTAAGATTCCCTGTCTGATTGCCCACATTGTTCAGTATGGAGTTGCATGTCCTTGAGTCTCAGCCTCCTCTCCTCCTCCTGCCATCCCCTGTCACAGCTCGTTAGGGTGCTAATAACGAGATGGCTGTGCAATGACATCGCCATGCCTGAAGTTAGCCTCCCCATTGCCAGGCAGCCCAAGGGGGTTGAATAAACGGGCTCGAGGTGATGGAGTACATTAGTAAGAAGAGAAGGAAAAGGTCCGGCATTTCAGCTTTCTCTGGTCTAACCACTGAGCAGCATCTCCACAGTGGAATACAAGCAAGAGAATGTTTCAGGAAGGATCTGGGATGGTAGAGAACAGCAGCAAATCTTTTCTGCTGTATCATCCACAGGGCATGCTTGGGTCTCAAAGGCAGCAGAGAGACCCTACAGAAGTCTTCAGTCCCCCCACCCCATCTCTGCTGCGATAACCCTCCAGGGTTTCCTGGGCCTTTAGTGGCCTTCTGCCCATTTGTCATGCCTCAATTTGCAAGCCTCTCTGCGAGGAAGGCCTCACTTCTGATCCAGGTCACTCTGGACACCAGTCACATCAGGCTGCTCACAGTTCCCCAACAAGTCTTGCTGTTTTACCTTGCTGTGCCTTTGCAAATGCTGTCTGTACTGCCAGGCAAACTCCTAGGCACCCTCCCTCCTCACTTCTTAAACAGCTTTCCCATAGCTCTTTTCTATGTAGAACTTCTCACATGTATTGTCAAGGATTACTTCTTTAACACCCCAACTAAATTCATCCTTGAAGACAAAGGTCTTAAAACTGTATCTTGTAGCCTCAGTTTAGTACATATAAAGGGTTAAAATCTTATTAATTCAATAAACGAAGGGAGGGAAGAAAAAAAAAAGAAAGGAAGAGCAAGAGGAAGGGAGGTATGAGGGAGGGAAGACAAATGGAAGGAAAAAAGCAAGAGCTTGGATTTACGCTGTTGCTGAGTCGGAATCGACTCGATGGCATCAGGGTTTTTTTTTCCCCCTTCATGACCTCAATTTCAGCTGAGGTAGGGTGCTGTAGTAGGAAGAACATGGACTTTGGAGTTATACAGACCTGGGTTCAAATCCCAACTCTGTCTTATGGTAACTGTGTGCTTTGGACAAGTGATTTAAGCTCTCTGAGCTTCAGATTGCCCATTTGTAAAATGGGGATAATGGCTAGCTAAAAGGTATGTTTGGAGAGGATTAGAGATAATGTATGTAAAGCACCTTGAGTGGCGGCACATGCTGGAAGCTGCAGGGGAGCTGCAGAAAGGCTCCTTCCCCTTTGGAGAACAAAGAGGGAAAGGGGCGGATTCAAGGTCACATCCAGAACATGCGCTCTCTGTATTGGGTGCCCATCATCTATCCTGACCATAAAAACTCAGTTATGGAAATCTGAACGTGAATTAGTAATGATATAATTAATTTTTACAGATGTTAATAGTGTGTACCAAGAAAATAAGACATTTCCCCCTTGAAGAATGTTGTTATACCCTTGCTTTAACCTGATAGATGACTGACATTCTATGATGCTCACCTGCATTTTAATCACGTCTCCACATTCACCCTGAAAATCTACAGCCTATCTAAGTCCGCCTAGGCTCTGGGTCTGGAAAAAGACATTAGCGACAGCAGAAAATAATACAAGAAGTAACAAAATAACTGTGTCTGTGACCAACTCCTTTGACAGTTGATCCCTTTCCCCGTTATTTATCCGCGTGTCCCTTGACACTACCTCTCAAATGCCAAAGTCAGCCGACGTCGGTTTGCTCAACTCTCCCAGGGCATGCCTCAACTCTGCCAGGGGGTGCTAATGAGCAACAAAATAATTAGAACAAACAAAAGAGGATTTTGGATTATCCAAAAATAGAACCAAACTCACTAGTATGTGATAACTGGGCAAACTCCATTGCTTGTAACAGATGTTAGTCTGGGAGAGCCATGGGGCAGAAATCATGGTTGTCTTATTCACACTCCTACAGAAACACACTCCCTCCTTGCTGCAGCATATCTTTGGTACATCACCTGTACCTATTATGGTGCCTGCTCAATAAAGATTTGTGGAATGAACGAACAAATAAATGAAAAATGTGTGAATGGCAAAACACTAGCAAACTGAATTCAATAGCATATTAAAAGAATTACACTCCATGATCAAGTGGGATTTATTCCAGGGAAGCAAGGGTGGTTGAACGTAAGAAAATCCATCACTGTAATACATTGCATTAACAGAACTAAGGGAAAAAACACATGATCATTTCATTTGATACAAAAAAGGCATTTGACAAAATCCAGCATTCTTTTATGATAAAAAAAAATCACTCCAAAAACTAAAAATAGAAGGGAATTTCCTCAACATGATAAAGCACATTTATGAAAAACCCACACAGCTAACCTCATGCTCAATGGTGAAAGACTGAATGCTTTCCCTCTAAGATCAGGAACAAGACAAGGATGTTTGCTTTTACCACTGCTATTCAACATTGTACTGGAAGTTCTAGCCAGAGCAGTTAGGCAAGAAAAAGAAATAAAAGGCATCCAAGTTGGAAAGAATTAAAACTATCTCTATTCACAGATAACATGATCCTACATATATAGAAAATCCCAAATAATTCACACAAAAAAGGCACTAGAGCTAAAAAATTCATCAAAGTTGCAGGGAACATCAACACACAAAAATCAGTTGTGTTTCTATACACTAGCAATAAACAATCTGCAAAGAAAATTAAGAAAACAATTTCATTTAAAATAGCATCTAAAAGTATAAAATACCTACAAATAAGTTTAACCAAGGAACCAAAGGACTTGCATACTGAAAACTACAAAACATTGCTGAATGAAATTAAAGATGACCTAAACAAATGTAAAGACATCCCATGTTCATGGATTGTCAGACTTAAAATTGCTAAAATGTCAATAGTACCCAAAACGAGCTACAGATTCAATTCAATTCCTATCAAACTTTCAACGGTCTTTTTTTTGGAAAAAAATAGAAAAGCTGATCCTCAAAGTCATGTGGAATTGTAAGGGGCCCCAATAACCAAAACAATCTTGAAAAAACAAGAGCAAAGCTGGATGACTCACATTTACTGATACCAAAACTTATTACAAAGCTACAGTGTGGTACTGGCATAAGGATAGACATATAGACCAATGGAATAGAAATGAGAGTCCAGAAATAAACACATACATCTAAGGCCAACTAATTTTTGACAAGGTTTCCAAGTCCTTTCAGTGAGGAAAGAATAGTGTCCTCAATAAATGGTACTGAGACAACTGGATTTCCACACGCAAAAGAATGAAGTTGGGCCCCTATCTCACACCATATATGAAAATAAACTTGAAATAGATCCATGACCTAAATGTAAGAGCTAAAACTATACAACTCTTATAAGAAAACATAGGGCAAACTTCGTGTTCTTGGTGTTGGCAATGGATTCTTACATACAACACCAAAAGCACCAGCACCAAAACATAAAAATAGATAAAGTGGACTTCACCGAAAATAAAAACTTTTGTGCATCAAAGGACACTATTAAGAGAGTGAAAAGACAACTCACAAAATGGAAGAAAATATTTGCCAGTCATGTAGCTGATAAAGGATTGTATCCAGAATATATAATGAACTCCTACAACTCAATAACCAAAAGACAACCCAATTTGAAAATGGGTAAGAGACTTGAATAAACATTTCTCCCAAGAAGATATACAAATGGTCAATAATCGCATGAAAAGATGTTCAACATCATTAATCATCAGGGAAATGCTAATCAAAGACACAATGAGATACCACTTCACACCTGCTGGGATGGTTATTACTTTAAAAATTGGAAAATAACAAGCACTGGCAAGGATGTGGAGAAATCAGAACCCTCGTGCATTGTTGGTGGGAATGTAAAATAGTGCAGCTGCTGTGGAAAACAGTTTGGTGGTTCCTCAAAAAGTTAAACATAGAATTACCAAATGAGCCAGCAATTCCACTTCTAGGTATAGATTCAAAAGAACTGAAAGCAGGGACTCAAACAATTATGTGTACACCAATGGTCATAGAAGCATTATTCACAGTAGTCAAAAAGTGGAAACAATCCAAGTGTCCATCAACAGATGAATGGATAAATAAAATGTGGCATATACCTAAAATTGAATATTATTCAGTCACAAAAGGAATGAAGTTCTAATATATGCTACAACACAGATGATCCTTTAAAACATTATGCTAAGTGAAATAAGTCAGACATAAAAGGATAAATATTGTATGATTCCACTTACATGAAATATCTAGAATATACAACTTCATAGAGAAAGAAGATAGATTAGAGGTTACAGGGTTGGGAGGAGGGGAAATGAAGAGTTATTGCTCAATGGGGTGCTGAGTTTTTGTTTGGGTGATGAAAAATTTTTGGAAATAGACAGTGGTGATGGTTGCACAACATTGTGAATGTAATTAATACCACTGAATTGTACCATTAAGAATGGTTAAAATGGCAAATTTTACATTATATATATATTTTACCACCATAAAATTTTTTTAAAGTATGAATAATTGAGTGCCTGAATAAATGGAGGGTACAAGAGCATTCAACACAAGTTTACAATCTCTCTACCCACCCTGCCACCAAATCCAAATCACTTGTCCCTTCCTTACCCTAGCGATCAGCTCCCCGACCATTCCTGTCCAGGTGCCGTTGGCCTCAGGAACTCCGTACACACCATCCCCGACCAGGCGAATCTTGTAGTTGAATCGGAGGATCTCAGCCAGCTCCTTGAGCATGTCCACACAGAAGCCCTCATAGCGGTCATTGCCTTCCATCTCCTGGTGGTTCCCCTTCAGCATTAAATATGGGTTTTCCTGCAGCAAAACTGGGCAGCTGTCATTCTCATCTTAGCCCTGGCTTCTCAGTCACACGCAATAGGGAGGGACAGGAGTAGAGGAAGTTGGGGAGAAGATGAAGTAGGAGGAGGGAAGTGGCTTGGGTAATGGGCTACTTTGGAGATGGTGATTAGCTCCCTTTCCCTGATTCACCTCCCAAAGCTCTCCTTCATCAGGTGCTTCTTTTACCAGGAACACACAATGGCTCCCATTGCACAGGGTCAAGTTGAAGTCCCTTTACCTTGTTTAAGGTCATTATCTGACCCCATGCCCTCTCTATGCCTTTATTCTTTTTCTTCGTTTTGCTTATTCTACAGCGATCTATTCTTTGATACCTATTGTATCAGAGATACAAGGATGCTCCAGATACAGTAGACTAGGTAAGAATAAGTACATGAACAACTGCAATCCAAGGCAGAGCATGATCTTTCCATGATAGCACTGGGAAGAGGGATGGGTCTCTTCTGGCAAAACGTCCAGAGAAGGTTCCATGGAGGAGGTGGATCCAAACTAGGGTCTGAAGGATGGCAGAACATGAACATATGGAAGCAGTCACACCTATGAATGAAGGGGAAAGGCATGATCAAGGGCATAAATCAGGGTAAGAGGAGCAAGGCCTACTCATGGATCCCTCCGTTTACTTGGATCATGGGTCGTGTGGAGGGGCGGGGGAGGGTAAACTTAGAAAGATGAATTAGGGCCAGCATAGGCTTTGGATGCCAGGATGAGGAGACTGTTTATCATATATGTATAGCGAAACACTGAGGGTTTTTAAAGACTTGAGGCTGTACATAAAGAATATTAATTAGTCAGAGAGGGAGAGTCAAAGGATGAAGACAGACCCTCTCCAGGTAAGAGATACTGAGGTCTGAGCCACGGACTGGCTCATGTTGGATTGGAGACAGCTGAAAGGATTCAAGAGACGCAAAGAAAGAGGCTCGATGATTGGTTGGGTAGAGTATAGAGAAGACGGGTTTTCAGACCCTTGGAACCTGGGTGAATGACAGAGGGGATGTTGCCATCTCTAGCATGGATGGTTTGGGAGGCACGGGGATTTGGAACATGTTGAATTTGAGGTGTTGGTAAGCTATCCAAGAGAAAATGTCCAACTGGATGTTTAAAATGTGGAGAGAGGGTAAGATGAGGGACAGAGGTTGGGAGGCCTCTGTACAGAGGTGATAGCTGAAGCTACAAAATACGTTAGACCATCAAGGGGGAAGAATTGAGAAAGAACAGATAAGAAAAGGACCTTGGGGAGAATCTGATCTCAGAGACTGGGAAAATGAAGAGTAGTTGTAGAAGACAAAGATGAAGTGGCCAGAAAGGCTGAAAATGAGGATAATGCAGTCATGAAAGTCAAGGAGGAAGGAGCTTCAAGAAGGAGAATACAGACATTTCCACACAGATCAGGACTATGCAAGGGCATCTGGATCAGGTGTCACTGGTGACCTTTCAGAAGGCAGATTCCGTGGGGGTGGTAGGACTCTGCAAGGACTAAGGAGTGAACAATTGGTGCCGAAGCGAGAGTGAATCAGCATTTTGAGAAAGTTAGGAGATCCTGGAACGAGGGCAGCATGGTAAGGAGCAGACTGCCTCTCCTGAGTGCTCTCAGTCATGCCTGTTCTGCGAGTTCAGTTCCCCAACTGCAAACAATACTGGGAGATACCCACAAGCCCATCCAATCCTATGACTCTCTAAATTGGAGGGTAGCTTGAGGGGCAGCAGGGTATAAGTAAGATGGTAGTCATAATGTTTTAGGATGGGAGAGACTAGAGTATATTTGTAGGCAGAAAGGAAGGAATCCCTAGAAAAAAATAGATTAGAAAAGTAAGAAAGAGAAGGGCTAGTTGGTGGAGCAAGGTCCCAGGGACCAGGAGAAGGAGGTAGGATCAAGGTGAGTATGAAGCTGGGAAGTGGACCTGGAGGTAATGTGGAGAACATGAGTGTGGATACAGAACAGAGGTGAGGAGGCCAGGAGCTGAGGAAACCCTTGCTAGCCACCAGAGCTGTGTTGAAAGTGGGGCAGGTGGGGTTGAAGATTTGGCAGATCTGTTCTAGAGATATGATAGGTAGTGAGCAACAGGTGAGCATAGGGATTTCCAAGGTCCAGACAGAGTCAGGAGGCTGAATGTGGATCAGCAGCAGGGACCAGGGAAAGCCCAAGGCAAGGACACTTGGGGTTGGGGACAGGGGTGAGGGGACATGGCAGAGATGATTCTAGAAGCTAAAACAGGGAAGTGTTGAAATACTGATTTGCTGAGCTCCTGGGTTGGGCGAACATGGAGGGTCAGAAGACCAGATGTATGACGAAAGGATAGGGAGAGTGGGCCTGATGAAGTGGGAGAGTGTGAAGGTAAGTTAGGGATGGGCTCTGGGTTGAAGGTAACGTGGTTCTGATTCATGATCAAGTCCACTGTCATGTTAGTGAGATGGGGCCAATCTCCCTGCCTTCCACACATGCCATCCGCAGCTCAAGGATTTCTCCCTCCCCATTTCCCGCCTAACCTTACTCATCATCTCTGTCTTGGTGTCCCATCACTTCCTCCTACTCCAACACACTTCTCAGAATCACAGTCAGGGCCCCTTACACTTAACCTCCAATGTTTTCCTATCTGTGCCTGCTCCCTAGGTAGAAGGTAAGTGGAGCCTAGGATGGACTTTTCTGCTTCTTTGGTATACCCCACCTGCCTCCAGCATTAAGCATGCACTAATTGTGTGAGTGAAAAGCACTTAAATGGCTGCTTGGCCAAAGCTTGGCCAGGGGTTTCCATTCCTAGTTTGGCAATAGCCCAAGGTATCTTTAATTGCCCCAAGGAGTGTCACAAAATTCTCCATCCCAAATACTTTCTACACTCAATTTAATTTAAAATTCACTTACATATTCAAAGTAAATATATGCAAGGCTGTTCTTGGAGGCATTTTGGAAAATGTGGGAAGCCAAGCATTGGCCTAGAGACTGTATCTTGCAGGAGCGTTGGAAGAACTGAAGTATCCCCTAAAGTATGCAAAGCCTGGGGTCTGACATAGAATAGGTGTGCAAGGAATGGTTGCTGTTGTTGTTAACAGATGTTAAATCAGCTCCCCATCCACGGGGACCCCGTGCACAATAGAACCAAATGCTGGTCAATCAATTGCGGACTGGGCCATTGTGATTTATAGGGTTTTCATTGGATGATTTTTGAAAGTAGATCACGAGGCCTTTCTTGCTAGTTTATCTTAGTCTGGAAGCTCCGCTGAAACCTGTTCAGCATCGTAGAACACACAAGCCTCTATTGATAGGTGGTGGCTGCACTTAAGAGTCATTGACCAGTAATGGAACTTGGGTCTCCTGCACGGAAGGCAAGAATTCTACCACTGCATCGTAGCTATGACTAATTCTGAGTATTTGCTGGTGGTGACAACTGTACACTGACAGGAGCAGAGGATAAGACGGATATGTGCAGAGTTTTAAGAGATAAATCATGCAGGATGACCATTTGCCAGGGATAACTCACAGATAATCACCAGGGGGCTGAGGGAACATTCACTACCTTCCCCAACTCCTGAAGCCCTGGAATCCTGGAACAAGAATTACTGGTCTACTGACCAGAGTGTGATAAAAGCCATGAAGGAGGCACAAACCTTGGTAAGAGGCAACAGCATGTGCACAGGCTGGAAGGCAAGAAAATGCATGGTATGGTGAGGACATGCTGGGAAACCAGCCCCATTAGACCTCTGGTTGCACAGAGAGGAAGCAATGAAGGTAGGCAGTGCCTGATCATGAAGGGTTATACATAGAACCAAAGGCAGCAGATCCTGGGGAGCCACTCACTCTGATTTTAGAATGATCACTCTGACAGGATGGGGGGCGCAGGGTAAGCAAGTGAGAAGGGAGGCCATGCCAGTTCAGGTGAAAGGAGTAACATGGGCCTGAAGTGGGGCACACGCAATGAGGATGGATAGAGGGCACAGAGGCAGGCTCAAGAAGTATTTCAGAGGTAGAAAAGGACAACCCAGCAATCGTACTGCGCCCGCCCCCTGGCTCAGCCATGCTGCCCCAGCTCTCCAGCTGGAGTGGCTTCGGACACCACCACCTTCTAATCTTTCTGACATTTTCACATTGGTTCAGATAAGCTAAGGCTGGAGCTGAGACGGCAGGCAACTAAAATGCTGGGAGCTAGAATTGCTGTCTCTTTCCTCTGCTCTGGAGCCCTGGTGGCACAGTGGTTAAGAGCTCTGGCTACTAACCAAAAGGTCAGCAGTTCAAATGCACCAGCCGCTCCTTGGAAACCCCATGGGGCAGCTCTACTCTGTCCTACAGGGTCGTTGCTCTAATGATCCCTCTGCCAGGAATACTCCTCCCTTAGGCAACTGGTTGGCTCTCCCCTCACCTCCAACGAAGCCTTGCTCACTTCTCACCTTCTCAGTGAGGCTGACCCTGACCACCCTTTTTGGGGGTCCCTCTCAACACTGCCAAACCTTCGCATGCTCTACGTTTTGTTCCCCTTAGCCTTTGTTGTTGGTGGCTGCCATCGAGCCGGCCCCCAACTCTTGGCTACCCCATGCACAATGAGATTAGACTGCTGTGCTCCACAGGGTTTTCACTGGCTGATTTTCAGAAGTAATTCGCCAGGCCTTTTGTCCTAGTCTGTCTTAGCCTGGAAGTGCCACTGAAACCTGTTCAGCATCATAGCAGCTGCCATATGGGTGGTAGCTGTGTGCCTTGCTTAGCCTTATCACCTTCTGATTTACGGATCTATTCTATTTGCTTTTCACTGTCTGTCACAGAGTTCCTGCTGGAATGCAAGCTCCTTACAGGCAGGGATTTTTGACTGCTTAGTTCATTGACATATATCCCAAGTACCTAGAACAGTGCAAAACACAGAGCAGGTACCCCATAAATACTCACTGAATGAATGAAAATATTCAGTGACCCCCTGTTTCCTACCAAATGAAGGGAAAACTCAACAGCCTGGCATTCAAGTTCCTAAGCAATATGGATCCAACCCACTTTTCTGGCCTTATGCCTCTCTACTTCGCTACCAATACCCATTCCCAGGCCAACCAGTACTTTTCAGCATTTCCCAAACATCTGACAAATGTCTCCTTCATTCACTGCCACTTCCCCCACACGCTCTGTCTTTTAGATGTCCCTTCCTCTCTAAAGGCTTTGCTGACCTCCCCGGTGGGATGAGACCTCTTGCTCCTTCAAACCCCACAGCAATAGGTTTGTGCCTCTTTCGTGGCTTTGATCACATTCTCTTACAGTAGACCACTAATTCCTAGTCCAGAGTTCTGGGGCCCCAGGGGTTCATGAAGTCAGTGATGGAGGTCCCTGAGCTATCTGCATTACCTTGAAAAGCCTAAAAGAAACATACATTTGCATACCATGCACATTTAGCAGAGGTAAGATTGAGCAGGCTAATACGTCAAGTCTCTGCTTCGGGCTGGAACTACATCAGCGTGGCAACACTGCTTATCTCCTGCTAATAAGATGTGTGCCAGGCAGGGAAATATGCTTTTGATTACTTAAAAAGTCAAAAAAGAAGGGGGGTGGGTGGAACAAACTAATTATGGCTGAATATATAAGTTGGTTAAATCAACAAATCTTTTAAAACATGAATTTTTCAGGAGGGATGAAAGATAACACCTTGGTCATGTATGCAGTCGGCTTATCCCTTTTGCTAAATTGTAACCTCTTGGAAGGCAGAGACTGAGTCTTACTCATCTTTATGTCTCCTGGACTGAGTACAGTGCCTGGCACATAGCGGAGTTCAGTAATTTCTGGATAGAACTGAAGCAAATAAAAAAGGCAGATGGTCTTGCCCTATGATATAGATTAATTGAGAACTCTCCTTTCACCATCTGGAAATAAGGAATGAGGCTATATAAATCCATAGAAGTCCAAGTGTTCACTTGGAAGGTTGGGAGAGGGGGAGGGACCCATTTTGTACATGGTAGGCACCAAGTAAGGTGGCCACAGCTGGGAAAGAGCAAGGAGCACCCAGTGCCCTGGACCCAGGCCCCAGATGGGCTTCTCCCACCTGTGTCATAAGGTCCCCTTCCCCTGGCCGTGCACAGCTGCCCAGCTGTCAGGGTGCCCCCTGGAAGTGGCATCCACACACTGTAGTGTCTCTTCACTCCACCCCTCTTCCCCAGCTGCTGTGGAACTCATCAAATATCATTTCCATATGAAATAGCAACTTGAGTTTAATTACACTGTCATAAATTGGCCTCAGTGCTGTGATTAGAGCTCCCATCTTCCGTTCACTGGGCAGGGAAGACTGTGAGTGCCTGGAGCTGGGGGAGGCACCCTGGGGAGCTGCAGCTGGGAGGCCCAGGGAGCACCCCGCTTACCAGGATGGTGGTGACGACCAGGGTGGTGTTGAAGAGACTGTCGGAGATGTTGGAAGCGTAGAGGCGGCTGTCCATGCTGAGGCCCTCTGCCACATGCCACTGGCCAATCTGAGAAGACCAAGAGGAGAGGACTAGGAGAAATGGGGGAAGGAGGAGCTGGGGAGCCTGGATTGCTGAGGTCCTGAATGAGTCTAGGTCTGGGAAGGTGGGCCCAGGCCAGGCCGTCAGGGTTGGAAGAAGCTGAGAGGCCAATCTCCTGCCTCTGCTTGGGTGGCATTTGAACCATAGGAGGAAGGGCTCTGTGGAATATGCAGCAGTGAGGCTGGATTAGGGCAAGTAGATACTGTTACACAGGGTTGGGCTGGCTAAGGGAAGGGTTGGGGGAAACGTGAGACTACAGAAAGGAAGGGGTAACAACTTGGGAGACGCGGGAGAAGAAAATGGAAAAATAAGTCAGGAATGGAAAGCGACCAGGTAAGTTCTCTCATAGAGAAGGTTACTGAACATCTGGAATCACATTATCTGAGGCAGGACTGAGCCAGCAGTGCCCTTTTGCTTCAGCCTACCTTCAATTATTCTAATTAACTAACTAAGGACGGTGTACTGGAGACAGCTGGCATATACTAGGCCCTTGAATGAATGTTTGCTGAATAGTTGAATGAATGAACCAGAAGAGGGAAGACACAGGTTCTAGTCCTGGTCAATTCCCTTCCTAGCTGTGAGAACTTGGGCAAGTTACTTAAATCTTTTGGAGCCTCGGTTTCCCCATCTGTATGTGGGGATGGTAATGTTTGCCCTGCCTTCTTCATACAGCCACTTTGAGGACCAACTGAGATCATGTATGTGCCACTTTGATGTTACATGATTCAGTCAGACCCCGGAGCATGGATTCCAACTGTGCAACCTCTAAAAAGTTACTGAACCTCTCTGATTTCTCAGATGTAAAATGGGAATAATAATAGAAACTTCATTGGGTCATTGTGAGGATGTATTTAACCTGGCACTTAAATGCTATTTTCCTTCCTCTTACCCTCTGTCTTGAAGACCTCTAGGGGAAAAAGTCCACAACTTACTTAGTTATCCATTCTAAGAACTTACTAAACCTAAACTCAATAGCAGTAAATTTTGTGCGTGTGTGTGTGTGTGTGTGTGTGTGTGTGTGTGTGTTTGGTGGTGGTTGGTTGGTTTGTTTTCTCAATGGAATGCTTTTTATAAATAAAATCTTATGTGAAATCCCAATATATTTCTACTAGCTGGAGCCTCTGGCAGATCATTTTTGCCACTGAGCAGTTTGAGGTGGGCAGCCAGGAGAGACGCTGACAGCTGGCTGGAAACCCAGTGAAATGCACACACCCGCCTCTGCCAGGAGTCTTCAGGCTCCAGCAGCAGCTTCCCTGGGAAACCTTCACCAGTCCCGTGGATGCCATGTGGCTCTATTCCTTGGAGCTGGGCTCGGGGTTCCTCTTCTGGAAGCTCCAAGAACAATAAAGACATGTCTCACCTTTGGTCACCCCACCCCAGCCCGAGGGATCCAGAGGGTTGAGGGTCCATCTCCCTAACTTCCTGCAAGTTGGAGCTTGTGGAGGGAAAGGCAAACCCAGGACCATCTGGGACCATCAGGGATCATTAGCTGTGAGCTCTTCAGGCCTCTAGTTCCAGACTGGAGCCCTCTGGTTTCCACAGGTGGGGAGCCTGTGGCCTCCGTGGTTGGGGAGCCCTGTGGCCTCCACAGGTGGGGAGCCCTGAGGTCTCCACGGGTGGGGAGTCCCGTGGTTTCTATAGGTGAGGAACCCTACAGTCTCTGTAGGTGGGGAACTCTACGGTCTCCGCAGGTGAGCCTTTCATCTGCGGAGATGACCAAAAACTTCCCTCCATGCCTCTGCATGGATGTGACCCGGAAAAGGGTGAGCAGATGTCTCCACCTATTCAAGGGCATGATCCTGTACACGTGTGTTTCCTTTTTAGTTTATAAGTAGTGTTTCGGGCATGTCCATACAGCAAGACCCATTTTACAGAAAAAGAAGCTGAGGGCAGAACGTAAGAAGCCCACCTAACTTGCCTAAGGTCACACAGCCAGTCAGCTGAGAGGCCTGAGCTTTCACCTTGTACTCTTCACCCAGATGAAGCTCCTTAAGGAAGGCTGCACAGCCACCTTGGCTAACTGCCATGTATTTGTTTACCTGTCCATCTCCCCACTAGCCTGTGTGGGCGCAACAGCAGGGGCTGTCTTATTTCTGCCCAATTCCCAGCACCTTGCTCAGGGACTGCTACCCGGAAGCAGGGGCAAGCCATCCTTTCATAGCAGATTGAGGGTGGGCAGTGGGCAGTGAGCCCGCTTCTGGCCCTCTGGAGCTCCCATCATCTCCCAAAGGGGACAACCAGGTGACATTATTTCCTGCGTGTCCCCTTCCTCATCTCTCTCTGCAGGGGAAGGGGTGAGTAGTACGAGAGATTAGCAGGTAGATTTCTAAGTGAAAGGGGAGAGGGTAACAGCAGTCACTGGACACCTACTGTTGTGCCAGCTGTGTTATGCTCTATCATCTCTTTGAATTCTCCCATCAACCCTGTGGAGTAGTTATGGTGCCTCTATTTTGTTTATGGGGAAATTGAGGCTCAGAGGGGTTTAGTGGCTTGTCTAAGGCCACCTGGCTAGTTGGTGCAGCACAGGCTTAAACCCAGCTCTGTCTGACCTCTAAGTCGGTGATCTTTCCTGTCCATTAGAGTGGGGGTCACAAATATGCCATTCAAATAAGCAGGCTAGGCTAACCAGGGGAGGGTTTGAAGGGACCTCAACTACCCAGCTAAAACTCAGGCTACAACACTTTTTTTCCTTCTTAGTTTTGATACCAAAGAGTCAGGTGAACTGATTCTCCTCCTGGAGGCTGAGTTTCTCTGTCTTCAAAATGGGTAGAATTGGGAGAGTTCCAGCAAAATGGTGCTCTAGGCAGAAGCACCACGCCGTCCCTCCACAGCAAAGATCCGAAAAACTAAGCTGAACAGAGAATACAACAATCCTGAAACCCTAAAACATCAAATGAAGAGATAAAGAACTCAGCCAAGCACCAAATGGAGTGAGAAAACTGACAGAGAACGGAGACTGAGGAGAGATTCATGCAGAGGTCCCCTACCAGCTAACACAGTGCGGATCTGCCATCTTGGACTCCTATCAGAGACCAGCAAACAGGGGGTACGAGAAAGCAGCCTCACGGAGTGTCCAGCGGGAGACAAAACAACCAGTAATTTGTGATATATGATTTCCCACTCCCCACCCTTCTTCACCCCGACTCGGCCTCCTCTGCTTCCCGCGGCCACAATCTTTTGACCGGGAAACACCAGCTGCTTGGATTCCACACACCCGAACGGGCTGGCTCTGTGAGTGCCATTTGTTGGCTGCTGGTGTTGCTTTTTTCCGCTTCTTTTGATTTCGTCCTTCACTCTCGCCACCTTCCTCTCCTTTCGCTCAAGTACCTTGCTCCATGTGCCATCTTTGCTTCTTCCTGAGGGGCTGCAGAGCTCTGGTAATTTGTGATATACGCTTCCCCACTCTCTACCCTTCTTCACCCACCCTCGGCCCCCTCTGCTTCCCACGGACACAGTCTCTTGTCCAGAAACACCAGCTCGCACTAGCTGGCTCTCTGAGTGCCATTTTTTGGCTGCTAGTGTTGCTTTTTTTCCTGTTTCTTTTGATTTCTTACTTGCCGCTCGCCACCTCCCCCTCCTTTCGCTCAAGTACCTGGCTCCGTGTGCCATCTTTGCTTCTTCCTGATGGGCTGCGGAGCTCTGTTCGAGTGTGGAGCTCTCTCCCTATCTGGGCTGCCGCGCTGGTGGGATCCTGGGGCTTTTGTTTGTTTGTCTGTTTTGAATTGTTTGTTTGTTTTCTTTTCCTTTTCTTGAGTTGGGAGCCCTTTCTGGCCAGGCGGAGCTGCATGGCAAGGAGACTCCCCCTCGGCTTCCACAGACTTGCAGAGGGATCCCTGAGGGCATTTCTTTCTTCGTTGGTATTTTTTTTTTTCTGTTTTTTTGGGGGCCTTTCTTGTTCTTTTCTTTTTTTTTTAATTTGTTTTGTTTTCCGTCTTTTTCCCTTTTTGTCTTTCTTCATTGCTCAGTTTCTCGTCTCTCTATATCTTCCTTCTCTCTCTGTTCCCTGAATACCTGGCGTTGTATACCTCTATGCCTTCTAGCCAGGCTGTACTGCAACACCTGAGAGTGACTTCCCCAGATCTCATAGCTGCACCGGTGGGATCCCTGGGAAATTTGCGGTTCGTTAACCTTTCTGATTTTTATTTATTCATTCTTTTCTTTTCTTCCTCTTCCCTTTCTGTTTTTCTCCATTTCATAGTCTCTCATCTCTCCACTCCAACAGCAAGCACCCCTTGCATTCTTTTTTGTTTGTTTGTATGTCTTTGGCTCCTGCTCCTCTCTTCTCTCTCCCATATCCATCTTAGCTCCACACATAACAATCTCCCCCCTGCATCCTGCCTACCTGCACCATGTGCTTGACATCACACCACCAAGCAGCACAGGCACAGCCTACTGGAACCTGCCCTGAACTGATTACCAACCCACTCTGGTGGCTGTAGTAAGTGCCACAAACAATCTGTCCCAGTAACTCCTCTTCAGCTAGACCTGCCCTGCCATACCATATCTGAGTGACTGACCCTGCCAGTTGGAGAAGGAGGCGAAAAGTATTGTGCCAACAGACGAGCAAACAACAAAGAA
>NW_004444079.1:393053-414214 GCF_000243295.1 Trichechus manatus latirostris
AAATTATTCCATCACCATTATCTTCAACTCACTGTCCCCTAGGCTTCCCATCAAACCTTTTGAGTTGCTGTTGTCAATTTGATCTCACATACATAATTCTGGTTTTTTTTGTATCTTAGATGAAGGTCTGCAGAACAAAGTTTCTCATTAAACGGTTAGTACACATATTGCCTTACGACAATGGTTAACAACTCATGACATGTCAACACTGTCCCTTGGGAAGGGCCATATTTGGACAGAAGAATATAGAGACCAATTGGGATAAATGTCAGCATTTGGATGATAGAAACAGGATTGAACATCTTAGAGTCCTATTAGTCACTTAAACCTAATGTCTTACCCCAACAGGGCCAGTCAGACCTCAGATCTCCCTGCCCACATTTCCACGTCTCTCTGTTCTCAGGGGACCTAATCTCATCAACTACCCGCTCTAGGAGGCCCCGGCCCTGGTCTTACACACCAAAGCCGCTAGAGAGGATCCCACAAAATCCAGGGATAGAAATTATTTACCCAGAGCTAGAGCTGACAGTCTGAGCAATGCTCCTGCCTCCTCCACCCCCTCCTCTGGGGCCATGGCAAAGAGACTGATTAGCCTCCAGGCTCCAGTCAGGAAATGAATCTCCCACCCACTCTCCCATTAGCCCCCAAGAAATTAATAAACTCATCAGATCCAACAAAGCGCTTGGCAGCTATTACCCAGTGCAATCTAATTGCAGAGAGGCAGTGGGAGGGAAAGGGAGAGACAGAGCCAGGCGCTCTGGGATACAGGCTAATTGCCCCACCCACTGGGCACCCTCGAAGCCAAACACATGCCAGGGGTGGGCAGGAGATACAGCTCTCATCACTGACAATCTGTGGCTCTGCCTCCAGCCAAATCCCCTCGCTCCACCCTGCTGACAACTGCCCTGAAAACTCTTTTGGGAACAGCTGTTGTATAAGGCTCTTCCACATGCCCACATGTGCTGTCTCGACCTTGCTTCAAATATCTTCCTTTTCCCTCTCTCTCTGTTCTTTCCGTCTCTCCCACTTCCTCTGCCTTTCCACCAGTTTAAAGGCCCCAGGGGTTGGAGTGAAGGGAGTAGAGTGTACAGATTTGGACAGGGCCATTCCTGGCCTATCCAGCACCTTGGTGCAGATAAGAAAAAGGTGCCTCTCTGGGCTGATGTGGTCCTGTGGCTGCACAGCTGGGCATGCAGACAGCAGGCTGGAGTTCAGCTGCTACTTGCCCCTCAGCATTGTATGACCTGCACCATGAATGCAATGGCCCCAGATTTGGAGGACCAGGGTTTAACCTAAGCCCTGGCGGCACAGTGGTTAAGAGCTTGGCTGCTAACAAAAAGGTCGGCAGTTCAAATCCACCAGCCACTCCTTGGAAACCCTAAGGGGCAGTTCTACTCTGTCCTACAGAGTTGCTATGAGTCAGAATCGACTCGACGGCAATGGGCTTTTTCGGGGGGTGGGTGTGTGGAGATTTAACCTGGCTTCTCTGCTTATCAGCTATGTGACCTCAGTTTCCCCCATCTATAAGATGGGGATTAAAATATTCATTCCACCACCCATCTGTCAGTTTGCTATAATGTGGTGGCTTGCGTGTTGCTATGATGCTGGAAGCTATGCCACCGGTACTTCAAATACCACCACCTATGGTGGACAGGTTTCAGCAGAGCTTCCAGGCTAAGACAGGCTAGGAAGAAAGGCCTGGCAATCTACTTCCAAAAATTAACCAATGAAACCCTATGGATCACAACAGAGTATTATCTGACATAGTGCTGGAATAGAAGCCCCCTAGGTTGGAAGGCACTCAAAATACACAGTGGCCACAACAATGGACTGGAACATACCAACAATCGTAAAGATGGCACAGGACTGGGCAATGTTTCATTCTGTTGTACATGGGTTGCCACGAGTTGGAGCTGACTCAGTGGCAACTAACAACAGCAAAATTACCTCAGAGGGTTCTTAAGGAGATTAAATGAGATAGCATATGTAAAAAGTACCATATAAGTATTTGTTAATTTTTAATACCACTGCCTGACACAGGAGGTCTGATCTCTTCTGGGTCTTACAAACAGCTCTGCACTGTAGATTCTAATTTATTAGACAAATAAGACCAAGTCTCAAAGTTTGGTCTCCTGACCAGCAGTATCAGTATTAAAAATGCAAACCATCCGGCCCCACGCCCCACCCTAGACTGACCAAATCTGAAATTCTAGGGGTGGGGCCCAGCAATCTGTTGTAACATACCCCCAGCTGATTTTGATGCAGGCTGGAGTAGAGCATTGGAGAAGGAGCAACTCAGATCACAAACATGACCACAGGGAAAGGCAAAGGTGTAGAGATTCACAGTGACTGAGTGCCAACTCATGGTGAGCTGGCAAATGTTTAAAAACTGGCTCTCCGGGGGAAAAAAGTTCTTAATTTTTAGCGTCTGCCAATTTCTGTGGTGTAAACACTCCCACTGTGGCCGATTTCAAGCTGCCAAAGGGGCATCACCAGACATAGAGTTGCGATGAGAGGTGTATAATGGGCTCTTGCTGTCTATCTGTGCTGCCCCTAGAAGCTTATGCACACTAATCTCATTGCTGCCCACTTTACTGATAAGGGAAGCAAAGTCCAGATAAGTTAATAACTTGCCCAAGTCACAGAGCTGGTAAGTGGAGAAAGTAGGATTCCAAACAAGGCCAATGTGCTGCTTAATTGGGATCACAGTATATAAAACAAATGTGTGCTCCTTCTAATGACTGATTCTAATACTGTTAGAAGAAATGGTTTATGACAGGAGTGCTTCGTCAGATAGGAACATTTAGGTAAATATAACTGATAGGGGACAGGTTTGCACATGCATAGAAAATATCATTTATCTGACATCCTCAAGGAACACAGAATCCATATAAATTAACAATAATCTTGCTCCGTTAAGCACTAAACTTCTGGAGATTTCAATTACTTATTCAAAACAGTATTTCCAAAAATCCTTTCTAAAGGAATTACGTTTTTCTCTGCCCGCTTACACAGAGAAGGTATCTTTACCGTAATAAACACGTTGCCATCCAGTTGATTCCGACTCACAGTGACCCTATAGGACAGAGTAGAACTGCCCTATAGGGTTTTCAAGGACTGCCTGGTGGATTCAAACTGCCAACCTTTTGGTTAGCAGCCGAACTCTTAACCACTGCATCACCAGGGTTTCCAAATAGGCAGTGTTATCATCATGAAGCCAGTTAGGATACTGTGCTGTGATAGAATGCTGCCCCATGGGTTCCTGAAATGTGCAGGGCCACTTGCCTGCATTTCTGGGCTTTTAAAAAGTTAATTCATCTACTTTTCAGGGTTTGTCTCTTTTCTCACTGTGAGCTGTCACTTCTCACTGCTATCAGACCCTGTCCTCCCAGTAGCTGTGCTTAAGACCAAGCTTGGAAGAATGGTTTGTAAAGCAAGAGTAAATAAGGCCTGAAGGGTGCCTGGAATCCTTGGGTGGTGCAAATAGTTAACTCTCTTGGCTGCTAATGGAAAGTTTGGAGGGTCAAGTCCACCCAGAGGCACCTCAGAAGAAAGGCCTGGTGATCTACTTCTGAAAAATTAGCCATTGAAAACCCTATGGAACACAGTTCTACTCTGATACAGATGGTGTCACCATGAGTTGACACTGAGGAGGGCCTGGGTGGCTGTAGTGAAAGGTTCCCTGACGTCAGTATAGGATACTCACAGGCCTTTGGAAAGGTGATTCCTGTACAATTGAATGAGCGTCAGAGACCTAGATTTGGTCTACCATGTGACCCCAGGTCAGCATAAGCAAGCTGGTCGCTCCCTCAGCATCACGCTAGAGCAAAAGCTCGCCCATGAGGCCATGACCACAGGGTTCTCTGCTGCTTCCCAACAGACCCTGCAATGTGTCACCTGGAGTCTGGAGACCTGCATTAGCATCCTCACCCTGTGACCAAAGGGCTGGATGACCTTGACAAGTCAGTCACTTTCCCCAGGCCTGACCCCTCCCTAGCCTCCACCCCAGTCCCAGTTCCCACGGCACTTCCCCTGGACCAGGATCCACTCTGGGTCCCTCTCTGCTCTCCATGCAGCAGCAGCCAGAGTCATTACTACAAGATCCTGAATATGACCACCAGCCCCTGCTTAAGACGTTTCGTTTCTTTTCTGTTTCGCTTTAAAGACAGAGACCAAAATCCTTAACACAGCCTACAAGTCCCTGCATGGCCGGGCCTCTGCCCACTTCTCTACCCACACCTCGCACTATTTTCTCCAGCTTCATCTGTGCTTCAGTCACACCTACCTTCTTTCATGTGTTCAAGTGCAACAAGCTCCTTCCTGCCAGGGTTGTTGTGCGTGCCATTCCCTGTCTGGAACTTGGCTTCTTCTTACACACTCCCTACTCCCCTCCCCCCAGCCCTCTTCTCTTTCATCTAGTTCAGGGATTGGCAAACCTCAACCACAGATCAAATCCAGCTCATTGCTTGTTTTTTTGTAAATAAAGTTTTATTGGAACAGAGTCAATTTGTTTATGTACTGTCACACCCATTCATTTATGTACCATCTGTAGCTGCTTTTAAGGTCCCTGGGTGGTACAAAAGGTTTACACTCAACTACTAACCCAAAGGTGGGCAATTCTACCTAGTGGCACTGTGGAAAAAAGGCCTGGCGATCTGCTTCCATAAAGATTACAGCCAAGAAAGCCCTAATGGAGTATAGTTCTGCTCTGTAACACACGGGTCACCATACGCTGAAATCGACTCAATGTCAATGGGTTTGTTTGTTTTGTTTTTTGGTAGCTGCTTTCATGCTACACAGCAGAGTTGTGACAAAGACCTTATGGCCCACGAAGTCTAAAATATTTACTATCTAGTCCTTTTAGAAAAAGTTTTGGCAAACTCTGATCTAATTTATGCCTGTTAATCCTTCAGCCTCAGCTCAAAGGTCACTTCCTCCGGGGAACCTTTCCTTATCTCCCAAAATCAAACTTCTTCCAGGAGCATATTCTTTTCCTTCAGAGCATTTATCTCAGGTCATAATTGTGTATTCATTAATGTGACCCTTGTTTACTGCCTGTCTTTCTTACTGTACTATAAGCTTCATGAGAGCAGAGATCATGGCTATTTTGCCCTCCCTTTTTGGAGCCCTGGTGGTGCTGTGGTTAAAGAGCTCGGCTACCAACCAGAAAGTTAGTAATTCGAATCCACCAGCTGCTCCTTGGAAACCCTATGGGGCAGTTCTACTCTGTTCTACAAGGTTGCTATGGTCGGAATCGACTCGGCAGCAACAGGTTTTGTGCTAGGCACTATGGGTAAAACAAAAACAAAAACAAATCCGTTGACACTGAGTCGATTCCCCCTCATAGGGGCCCTATCGAATTGCTCCATAGGGTTTCCAAGGAGCAGCTGGTGGATTTGAAGTTCTGACCTTTTGGTTAGCAGCCGAGCTCTTAACCACTGTGCAACCAGGACTCCTGCATATTAGCAGAGCCAAGAGGAGCTTCATCAAATCACTTCCCCTCTCTGCACCTCTGTTTCTGCACTGGTTGCACGGGATGACCCTCGGCCCTCTTCCTGCAGATGACTCCTGAAGGCCCAGGCAGTTAGCCGGTTGTCGGCTGTCATCCCTGGGACTCCCACGCCCGACCGCTGCGGGACAGCCCCACGGTCGCCTGAGACATGGGGCTCTGCCAGAGCAGCCACACACACTCCAGCTCACAGCCCTCTCGTTCCCACCTCGAATCACTCAGGCTTGTCGTTTTGCCACTTTGTTCTCTCCCAAGTAGGTAGAAAGAGACTTGTTTTTAAAGTCCTCAGGGATTTCCTCACATCCTTGCCTGCATCTGTGGGTGTGCACACGGCTCTATAACATTTAATATTTTATGTACATTTAGACGATTGTTCTTTGCACTCAGCGCTGCCAGGATCCAGCTTTTTCTAGGGAGGCAGACATAACTCCAAGACAGGGTAAGTCCTGCTTCAGTCAGATTTCCCGCATAATTATTGACCACCTCTGCATGCTGGGCCCACAACCTCGTGGTTTAATGTACATAAATTTCACTGACTTTGTGTAACAACCATGCTATTATTCCCACCTGAGAACTGTAGGCTTCATACAGGCACTTCATACAACAATGATGCTTAATGCAGCCACTTCATATAGCAAGTTTTTGTGGAATGAATGAATGAAACGGAGACTCAGAGATGTCAAGCAACTTCCTGAGGACCACACAGCGAGTTAACAGGTGATAAAACTGGGATCTGAACTTGAGTTCTATTTACTACTATCTCATTTAGTCAAGTTAGGGCAGGTGGAGACTATCCTAACCTTAAGACATGGGCCTTCCTGCTTGCCTCTCTCATCATCAGTGTTGTTGTCGTGAGATGCTGTCAAGTGAGCTGTGACTCATGGCGACCCTATGTACAACAGAATGAAATGTCCAGTCCTGCTCCACCTTCACAATCACTGTTGTGACCACTGTGTATTCTGAGTGACTTCCAACCCAAGGGGCTCATCCTCTAGCACTGTATCGGACCACATTCTGCTGTGATCCATAGGGTTTTCACCGGCTAATTTTCAGAAGTAAATCATCAGACCTTTCTTTCTAGTCTTAGCCTAGAAGCTCTGCTGAAACCTGTCTACCATGGTGACCCTGCTGGTATCTGAAACACCAGTGACATAGCTTCCAGCATCATAGCAACATCCAAGCCACCACAGTACAACAAACTGACAGACTGACAGTGGCTCTGATCGATACCCTCTGTGAACTTGTTCATTGGAGAATAGAGCCCTGAAGGTAGTCTATACAAGAGCCCAGAAGAGTGGTCCTGGCCAAGGCCCAGTGGTGGTGGCTTAGGGGCTTGGCACAAGGGGAAGCAGGGGTGCCAGAAGACCCATGCTTCCTTTCCACCTCTGCCATCCGTAAGCTGTATGCCTTTGGACAAGTCACTTACCCTCTCTGAGCTCATCCTCCACTGTAAAATGGAGACAAATGAACCTGCGTCCCCACTATAGTGTTGTTGACAATTGAGATAATGCATATGATGGCTTTTGAGGAGCCAAGCTAAGGGAAATAAGATAACAGTACTGTTTTCCATTTGGTGGGAATGCCGCTGACCAGAAAGTCAGGAGAACTGGGATCAAGTTCTACCCTGCCACTTACCCTGTGGCCTTGGGAAGTCAATTTTGCTACCTATAAATTAAGGAAAGTCTTCTTTGCCTTCTCCCCTTATTGGGATTATCTAAGGCAATTATAGATGTCACAAAAGTTTAAAGCCCTATCCAAATGTAAGCTCTTTTTATTCCAAACCCTCATTCTCTAGGATCTATCTGAAGCTGGATGAATCGTAACCAACCACCTTTTCTTTTTAACCTCAAGTGCGGGTGCCAAGTTGAAGTTCTCACCAGGAAAAAACAAAAACCAAGCCAAGCCAGCTGCCGTGGAGTCAATTCCACTCATGGCAACTCCACGTATGTTAGAGTAGAACTGTGCTCCATGGGGTTGTCAGTGGCTGATTTTGGAAGGGTGCATATAATTATATGTTAGTGTTTCCTTAACTGCACAGAACCGATTTCGACATAATGGACAAAAAAATTGATGGTCAGGTGTGAAACATTATGGCCATGATCCCCAGGAATGAATCAAGACTGCACTACAATACTGAGTTACATTTTCAGAGCCTATGTAGTATAGGTCTGTACCTCGATATAAGACCAGCTGAAAAGGCTTGTAATATAAGCCTCCATAGTGAACACCTCTGGCATGAAGGACTAAAATGTTTACTGAATTTAAATCCAATATCTCCAATCATAAAAGTTTAGCTTACGTGGGAGTCTGGGTTATGAACAAGGGCCCAACTGAGTGCCTGAGGGATGATATGGGGAAAAAAGGAAGTTGCTGAAATCAGCCAAAGATCTCATTCTCTCAGCCAAAGGAGCCATCAAAATGTGTGCTTAAGTCCAGAATGCCGTGAAAATTCAAGATCAAAGGAACACGTGACAAGTGCCAAAGGTAAGAGACCAAATGCAAGTCCAGGAAAAGCTGGGAAGGCTCCACATCAAATGAACTCTACCTGGGCTATCAGCCTGCAACTCAAGATGGTCTAAGGCAATGTTATTTTAAAACTGTGGGTTGCATCCCATTAGTGGATTATGAAATCAATATTGTGGGTCAAGACCTGCATTTAAAAAATGAAATAGAGACTAGAATAGATTGGAGCACAATCTGCTCAGCAGGAGTAAGTATTGCTTCATTGACCTTGGTTTAAGTTATGTATATGTGGGTGTTTGTGTGTCCTGGATTGGAACCTAAATGTGAGTCATGTGCAAAAAGTGTGAAAGTGCCTGGCATAAGGGATTTGATTCACTGTACCTTTTCACCACTCTATAATCAGCCTAGCTGGGTACCTGGAACACAATGGATGCTCAATAATATAGTTTGGGCATAAATGAACTCCTAGTCCTAGTCACTTATAAGTACTAACTATAGAAAAATTATACAAGCTGTTTTTTTTTTATAGCATCTACCACATGCCAGGTACTGAACTAATTACTTTCCATTTGTTATCTCATTGATCTTCCCAATCACACTACAAGGAAGGTACTACTATCATTCCCACTTTACAGATAAGAAAATGGAGGCTCAGGGAGATTAGGTTTCTTGCCCAAAGTTCCAGAGTTAATGCAGATTCAAACCCAGGCAGGCTATCTCCAGGACCACAGTGCTACCCTACCCCCAAGATATTGATCTTACTGTGCTGTGGATATGTAGTTAAACATTTAGCAAACATCTGAATTGTTTTTCTTTATCCATTGATATCTGCCTTAAGTGGTCGTGAGTTTCCACATGCCTGAAGTCGGCCTTTGTTCCTCCTTGTCTTTGATTCTGACATAAATATTTAGAGGAAGATACTTAAATAAAACTTAAGAAAGAAGGTAGTAGGTAGAATGGGAAAGTCAAGCACTGGGAGATCTGGTTTCCTGATCTGGCTCTGCCATCACCCATCTCTGGTCTCCGAGTCCCACACCAGTCCAAAAGCTCCACGAGAACCTCGCTCAGGCTCCTCACACTGCCTTTCATCTGGGGATGCTCACTCACCCATCAAGCTTCAGGCTGAACGTCACCCCCTTGGGGAGGCCTTCCCCAACCCCTGTGACTTGGTCCAGTGCCTCAGTACAGGGAGTCACAGTCAGTGCCCTGGATTACTCCTCTGTAGCACTGTCACACTTGTAATCATTTTGTTTCAAGCCCATCTCCCCCACTAGACAACACATTCCGTGAGTGATGACACTCTGTCTTGTTCACCACTGGATCCCCAATGCCCAGCACACAGTCAGTTGGTGCTCAGTAAATATTTGGTGATGGCATAAATAGATTTCCCTTTGTGGTCCCAGCTCCAGGACAGTGCCTGGCCTGTAAGGGTGCTCAATAAATATCTGTTGCATTGAATTACGCAGTTCCTTTGGATAAGTTACTTCTCTTAGGCTTCCAGGATCTTACTTATAAAAGAAGGATATGGGCTAGGTCCCTTCCAGCTCTAATATGAATTCCTGAAAAACCCAGGTATGTTTATAATGTAGGGTCATTTTTCAAAGGGGTTGGGGTGGTGCCTGGGATAGACAGCCTGAGAGGCCTTGGACAGGTGAATGCAGGAGGACACTGGAAGCATGGTTGCCCAGGCACGAAGATGAAGCAGGTGGCCACTTATGAGAGGATGCTAGGATGGTTCCCTCCCACCTGTCACAGAACAGCTCTCTCTGAGCCCTGTGGCTGAAGGCTGTCATGCCTCCATTAGAAAGCCTAGTGTTTGAGTTAATATGTTTGTGTGGTTAATGGTGAAGTAAATCTATGTGTTTTCTCAGGTAAGCACACCATTTACAAAGGGATGGCATATTTGATGCAAGGGGAAACTGCTCTTCTACTCAGAAAACCAAAAACCAAACCCCTTGTCATCTGGTCGATTCCTACTCATAGCAACCCTATAGGACAGAGTAGAACTGTCCCATAGGGTTTCCAAGGAGCACCTGGTGGATTAGAGCTTTCCACTTTTTTGGTTAGCAGCTGAATGCTTAACCACTGTGCCACCTTCTACTCAGACCACATCTAAAATATCACATATTGTTCCACACACTACTCATTAAGAGGGGTGTAGCCCAACTGAAGTGTGTTCCAAGGACACCTACCAGGAAGGTAAAGGGATTGAAACTATAATAAGGAAAAAGTGAAGGTCATCCTGAGGAGGATGGAATAGATGTATGAACCCAAGGAGTAGAGCTAACGCCAAAAGGAAGAGGCTTCAGAAAGAAAGATTTCTGCCCAACAGAAGGAAGCACTTTCTAACAATGGGCGCTTTCCAAGATGTAATATGCTGTCCCTACAGGTAGTGAGTTCTCCTTCACTGGAGGTGTTCAAGAATAGACTCTACTTCATGAGAATGCATTTGTAAGAATCCAAGCATTTGATTAGAGTGCTGGTCTCTAGGACTTCTGTTATTCCTTTCAGCCCAGGAGTGTAGGATCTAGGTTCTACTCCTACACCCTGGGAAACAGGAGGAAGGCCAAGGGTATCAAGGGGCAGATGAGGTCCCTGGACATCATGAGAAGACAGGAGAGTAGGAGTATGGGGCAGTGGACGCAGAGAGAAAAAGGTCACCGCAAGAAAACTTCAGCCACATATCACTGACCATTCCTGGTTTCCTCTCCTGGCTGAATCTCATTAAATCTGTCCATAACTTGAAGATCTATTGGTTGGTTTTTGCCAAGATGCCCAGACTTCCACCCCTAATCCCCAAAGTCAGCGATATGAAGTAGAATTTGATCTAGCCCTCATACTCCTCCTGCTAAAGAGAACAAACCCACATTGGCTGTTCTCGGAGACTCCAGTGACAGATGAATAGGGCATGAGTGGAGCTCAGTCCATCCCCAGTCAGCTGTGACCCAAAATGCCACCCCAGTGATTCAATTGCCTCCCCACCTAGCTCAGGGCTTCGAAGTTAAATTGCCCAGAGTGGGGCTTTGGGAGTTCCTTTCTTTTTGAACAGATCTCCTTTCTTTTTAGACAGAAGTGTAAAGAGCTTAACATATTTTTTTGGCCTGCACCCCAACTTCCCCTTTTTTTCTTAAATGGCCAAAAACCTCACAGACTCTTCTAAACATTTTGAGGACAACCAAATGCCTTACTCAAAATGGCGTGTGACGAGATCATGGCAGAGTCTGTAAATAGGAAGGCAGACTCATTTGCACACCCCTCTCCCACCTCCCAGAAGACAGAAGGTATTTCGAATTCGCTGCTGAGGAGAGAATTTACCACAGAGTTCAGGCACGCTCGAGACTTGTCATCTTACAAGATCACTGGCGATGAACTTGACGCCGTCAGGGCCTGGAGGTGCCTGGCTTCATTTGTTACCCTCCAGGTCGAGATGTATCTTGTATAAGCAGTTGTGTTCATAACACACAACTCTGAGCTCTCAGGGACAGATGCCACTTAAACCAATAGTTCTAACGAAGGGTTCAGACTGGAGGAAGCTGGTCACTCACTGTCCTCCCGCAACTAAGGACAGTGAAGTCAGTAAACTGCTGGAAGCAGGGGAGGGTGTGCCTTCCGAGCTTTCAGAGACAGGCTGAGAATGCCGTCCATATCCCTGACCCAGCTGGATGCAGGTGCACAGGTTGGGGGGAGTGTGTGCTCTGGAAAATGGGGAGCTTTTAGTTTGGGGGTGTCGGCAGCTCTTGCTGAGCAGTGCTGTGTTAGGCAGGCCTTTGCTAAGCTCTGTACTCTCCCAGGCTTGGAGCCGTGACTCCTGGTTCTCTTGTCTTCCTGGTGCTCACCCAGAGCCACTGCAAAGGCGGGGATCCTAGGTCCCAAGGGAGAGAAGACAGAGGTAGTAATAGGGAGGGAAGGCTGTGGGGATCCATCCTGACGCAGGGAGGGGGATTCTGGCAGAATTTATTTCCACCCAGCATAGCTGGCATGGGCTGGTCTTGGTGCAGCCCTCTTCCATGGCTTTGGAGTTACAGCAGGAGAGATGTGAGCCTATCACTCGCTCCTGCTTTATCCTTCGCTCTGCCCTGAACCCCTAAACCAGGTGAGAAGCGAGATTCCAGGAATACTACATACAAAGATAGAGAGATAAATAGATAGACATCTCCATGAGAAATGACAGAGCAAAATTTGCACAAATACAGTCAAATCTTCAAAGCACATCTACAAACAACATTTCACTTTGTTCTAACAATAATTTTCTGATGCACATAAAGCAGATATTATGATGATTGCCATCTTTATTTTACCAGGAAAACACTGAGGCTCAGAGAGCTAGAAACGGTGAGAGCTGGGACTGAGACCGGAGTCTTCTGCTGCTAACTGCCGGGCTCTTTCCACTACCCAACAATGCCTGCCCCTGTGCCTGGCTCTACTCCCCTTGCTGGGATTTTCCACTTTCTCCTCTGCCTGCCTGCCTTTGATCCCCACACCTCGGGCCGGTGGCCCGGCTCACCTCTCATCAGAGCGGATTGACACAGGCTGCTTCATGGGACTAAATTAGCAGCTAAACCTCTTCCAGCTCTCCCAGGCATGAGCTGGCTGAAGAATCGCAAAGAGAAGTCACTCAGAACTGGCAAACTTCCCCAGGCTGAGCTCAGGCGAGAAGCGTGATCGGGCACATTACAAGAAATATGTTTAAAATGCAGCACTTTCAAACCTCGCTCCTCTGCCCAAAAGCAGCCCCCCACTTGAAAATGTAAGTGGCTGTAATTTGTTTGCTGGCTGATTTGTGAATAAGCGTCTGCACAGTGAATTTTCCATCAAAGCTGAGAAGCAGGAAGTCCCTGTGCTTTGGGAGAAAGAACCAGCCTTACGTGGGCCAGGAAGTCAGGAGGGGAGAGAAAGCCCTGCAGGTCGAATCCCTCCAGCCCACCTGCCCCCTGCCATAGGCCCCTGGTGGCCAGGACAGCCCAATTGCCCCCAGGAGCAGGCAGCTAACAGCGTTTTGTTAGATAGGAGAACTGCTCTTAGAGAATGGAAAGAAAATGGAAAAGGAGAAATGTATCAGTGATTCGAGGGGCCTTCCATTTCAGATTTTCTAGTTCCAGTTGCCGATGAGAAAGCTGTCACATGAATTCTCTCTTGAACAAACAGGGGAGCAGTGGCTTTCGGGAATTCTCAGGACAAAATCCTCAGGTCCCCAGTGCTGTGGCGCACCCATTTGATGTGTGCACCTCAGGGCCAGGAGGGCACGTCCTGTCTGCTCCCGGCACAGTCCCAGGTCCCCAGCTCTGGGCTCTGCACACACCAGTTCCTCATTCCCTTGGGCACCCATTCCCCAGAGCTGGGCGGAGCACCACACTAGGCTGGGCCATGCTGGGCCCTGTACTCTAGCAGCGCCCAGTGCCAGAGCTGGTACTACAGTGCAGGAGTACTATAGAGGATGGCGGCGGGGGATCATCAGGGAAGAGCTTCTGCAGGAGGGGAAACGGGAGCTGAGTTTTGGAGCTGTGAGTAGGAGTAACCAGGTGAGAAATGGGGTGGGGGGCATGGAGGCCTAGGCATCATGGCACTGTAAGAAAGCCTCATGTGGGCTCGCTCATATCATTTCATTTGAGGAGGGAGTGGCAGAAGCTGAGGATGAGAGGTAGCCAGGGCCCAGTGTGGGCTATCTGTACAGTGGGAATTTCACCTTGAAAACAGATGGGGGGCTGGGAGGGGCTTTAAGCACAGGGATGCCATACGCACATTTGCGTTCTCTAGTAGGAGAGTCGCACTGGGTGACCTTTAGGTCTTAGACCTCTCCAGCTCTATGAACATGTGACATTCCATGAGATGTGGTTTATCTTAAACCTCACGCCAATCCCCTTTCTCCTGTCCCCTTAATTAAAAGGAAGAAATAGTGACTTCTCAGTAACCTTCAAAGCAGCCCCCAAACCACTCATCTCTTTCTCCCCTGCCTCTACCCCTCCACCCCTCCGAATTTCCTCATCAAAGGTGAAGTTGCTGTGGCTCTCGGGGAATCACCCAGCCAGCAGCCTCCTCAGCTGGCCCACTCTTGTTAGGTCTGTCCCCCAGCTGGGAGCTGGCACTTGAGGCTGCTGATTTCCAGCAATCAGACCCCTGATCCAGCGCTCTGAGCCAGGTCCCGACGAAGGCAGCTTCAAAGCATCTGCATATTTATGGTAAACTCCCTCCTCAAACTGAAAATGTATTAGACAGTAGCAATCACAGCATTCTCAAAGCCGCTTCCCCCCGCTGGCAACCTGTCTGAGCCTTAATGGTTGTTCTCGTTAGCACAGATGGAATCAGAGCTGTCACCACACTCAGAATAGAGGGCTGGGGGGAAAGGGCGCAGATGCCGGGAGAGACCTCGCCATGGAGAAAATGACACCCTCACTCATTCTTCACCCCATTTGAAGGCAATGCCAAAGACGGCTGTGATCTGACTGTGTGTTTTTATGGGTTTTTGTTGTCGCTCTTTGTGTGTTGGTTTTTTCAGTGGGGGAAAGGGTCTGGAGGTATGGATCCCACCAGGAGGTCTGCTAAAATTGCCATCAAAGCAACAGAAGATGTTCCCTGGTGTTCCAGTCTGCAGAGGGCCATGCTAAGAAATGCAGCTGCCTTTACCCCCACTCAGGGAGCTGCCAAAGCAAGCCCTGCCACTGTGGCTAGGAGGATCCAGACTTCCCCAGACAGGAGGGAGGGAGGCTTGCCTCTGTGTGGGCTTCTGTCAGGGAAAATTGCAGGACAGTAGATTAAAGAGAGGCAGCCTGCCCTCCCAACAACTGGTGGGGACCTGCAGGAACGTTGGGAAATTTGTAGCTGGATCCTCCGAAGCTTCTCAAGTGGCCAAGGGAAACCCCGAGTTCTTCGTTTGTAAGGGTGACCCAGAAATGCCATGGCGTCCACCCTTACAGCGCTGGTCACAACTGCTCTCCAATTATTCCAGAGAACCAGCCCCTTCAGAGCTGAGTCTCTATCAGCTTTGGAAAACAAGATATGGCTATCAGCTCACAAGGCTTTTTGCTCACCCCTTCTTGCCCAGCCCTGCCAATCTTTCCATCTCTGCAGGAACACAGAGGTAAATGAATCCGTTGTCTAAGTAAAGGCTGGCACAGCTCTAGTTTCCATGAAAAGGTCATGTGAAAATGACCTTGGGTGTTTGGGCATTGGGGAAGGTGGAGTAATTAAGTGACCCCAAGGCCCAGAGTTCAGAATGAATCAAAAATGTGAAAACTAATTCCAGTAAGAAACCTAATGCAGTGGAGAGAAATTTAGTGTTCAGACGGAGGAAACAGATAGTCCCCCGGTGCTCTCAGTTCTGTGCTATTTAGCCCCATCTGGGGCATGGTCCTCAGTTTGGGCCTTGAAAAGAGACCTAGCACACCACAGAGCATTAGTGGTGAGAGCTTTGTAAACTGGGTCACATTGGGAACAGCTATGGGTCCCTGCTCGGGGAAGGAAAAAAAAAAGGGAGGGGGATAACAACTCAAGCTCTGCATGGTAATTGTTAGCTGCAATTTTTGCCTTCCTCAAAAGACTATGGAGCCCTGGTGGTGAAGTGGTTAAGACCTCGGCTGCTAACCAAAAGGTTGGCAGTTTGAATCCACCAGCCGCTCCCTGGAAACCCTATGGGGCAGTTCTATTTCGTCCTATAGGGTCGCTATGAGTTGGAATCGACTGGACAGCAACAGGTTTGGTTTCGGTTTGGTAAAAGACTATATAAACTCTTGAAGGGACCCTGACTCATTTGTCTCTGCATTCCTAGATCATGACACACAGTAGGTGTGCAAACACTTAATGCTAAATTCAGGAATGAATGAATGAATGAAGTGAAATAAACTATTTTCATATATCTGAAAAGTTGTTAAGAGAGAGGAAGCAGTCTTATTCTGCGTTTCTCCATAGGGCAGAACTGGGAGCCGATTTTGAGCCAGTGCCTGGAAGAATCTGGACTGTGTTCCCCTGAGAGGCACTGATTCCCCAGCCCAGGACATGCTCCAGCAGAGGCTGGGTGACTGTCTCCCTCACGGGCTCTGGTAGAACATCCTTGAGATTAGACTAGAGGCCTCCAACGTCTCATCCAACATGTTCTAGGGCAATGTTGCATAATGGAAAGAACTTTGAAGACAGCTAGATCTGCACTCTGTTCTTAAGTCTAGCAATTACTAGCTATGTGAATGAGGACACATTACTTTATCTCTCCCTGTCTCAGTTTCTTCACCCACAACATGGAGAGAATAGCTTTCATGCAGGGTTGAGAAAAGGATAGGAAATTTTAAATATATATACATCACCCAGCTCTGTGCATGCATGTAGGTGACACTCCATAAGTAAGTCCCTGGGTGGTACAGATGGTTAATGTTCTCAGTTGCTAACTGCAAGGCTGGCAGTTGGAGTCCACCCAGAGGCACCTAGGAAGAAAGGTCTGGCGATCTAATTCGGAAAAAATTAGCCATTGAAGACCCCATGGAGCACAGTTCTACTCTGAGACACTTGGGGTCACCACGACTCAACAGCAACTGGTTATTATCATGATGTCAGCAGAGCCGGCTTTCCTTCTATCAAACTCTAGGCAGACAGAAGAGAGTGCCATGCAAATCAATAATCCTTTGGGTTCTGCCAAGCCATATGTTGAGGGGTCACCATCTTCACTGCACAGAAGGAGAAACTGAGGTACCCCCATTGTGATAAACAGTGAGCCAATAGAGAAATTTAGATCATGCATCTTTAGCTAAGGATGTCAAAAGTCAGTGCCTCATCCCTTCCTCTCCCAAAGGCTTAATTAGAGCCTGTTAAGCTATTTCCCATCCTCAGATGAAAGGTGTGCTCATCTTATTACAACCCTAACAAAGTCACTCGGGGGATGCTCAGAATCTCTGATCTTTAGACCAAGTTAAATGAAGGAAACTAAGGGCCCTCTAATACCCTATTTTTTTTTTTTCCTCACCTCTTTCAACGGGGATTTCTAAGGCCAAAATCAGGAAAAGGAGATTATACTATTCCAGGGATAGTCAAGGTGTCTTCTGGGGGATGGAAAGGAGAAAACGGGAGGGAGAAGGGAGGTCTCACATGGAGAGAAACTGGGGGAAGGACCTACAGAATCTGAAAGCAGTACTATCAACTTTGGAATACCTGGACTATTAGAAAACGGTCCAGGTTCAGAAATGTAACTTATTAACCCATTGCTGTCAAGTTGATTCCAACTCATAGCAACCTTATAACACAGAGTAGAACTGCCCCATAGGGTTTCCAAGGCTTGTAAATCTTTACAGAAGCAGACTGCCACATCTTTCTCCTGTGGGGCAGCTGGTGGGTTCAAACCGCTGACCTTTTGGTTAGCAGCCAAGTGCTTAACCACTGAACCACCAGGGCTCCCCACAGAATACCGTAGGGAACATTTTCCCCCAAGTAGGCTCCCAAAGAAAGCTCCAGAGTCCCAAAATGAAAACCCTCTCTATACAGAGTCAAAATAGTAAATTTTTAAACGGTAAAAAATAACCCTGAATTCTGAAAGACTATTTTAAAAATGGCAATAATCCTTTAATCAGCCACTGGCAGGGAATATGGCATTTGGTTCAGACATTTTACCAATTACAACCCACTGGGCCTCTGCATGGTACTTTCTAAATAATCAAAACCAGCTCTCAGTAGTCATTCATCCGGGCAGAAAGAGAGAACAAAACCAAATCAACATAAGAAGACACCATTACTAAAGAACGCCCATTCCAACAGGTCACAAGGAGCTCGGAGACCTTCTGGTTTGTAGCAGGTGGCAGCAAAGCAACCGGCCTGGTGAAGTATTTTGACTTGGGGGCTCAGGGATTCCAGGAAAGAGAGGAAAAGCCAAGAGTGGGAGACCCAAGAGCATGGGCTTTGGAATTAGACAAACTTAAATGCGAATCCAGCTCTGCTCCAAGTCCTCACTAACTGTGGGACTCTGGCCAAGTTCCTTACCCTGCCTGAGCTTCGGTTTTCTCATTTGTGAAATGAGAATTTATCTGCCTTGCAGGGTTGTCCTCAAGATTGGAAGCGATCTGCGCAAAGTGCCTGTGTGGTGTCTGGAATGTCACAGGCACTCACAAGACGTTATTTCCCTTGCTCCTTGTCATCCTCGCCTCCCTGCCAGCATCACCTTGGATGGAATTGGAAGAATATGAGAGCAGAGATATGGATATTCCTCCCACCCTGGAAGAGAAGCCCAATTAATTATCACTACCCAAACCGTTTCTTCATCCTGTAATAAGCAGGGGAAGGACACCTGTCAAGAGGCAAAGACTGGGCTGGTGATTGGGAGGGGACCTGGGGACCAGCGCTGCAAAGCTACATCTGTGCTCACAATGCATTCTGCAGTTTCCACTGGGTGCTTATGGAACCTGAAACAGAGAGGACGGTCACCAAATTTGTTGAAGAAACACAGGTAATAAGGAGGGTTAATACAATCCACTTTATAAGTGCAATCAAGAGTGTGTGTCCCTTAGAGTAACTGAAGGTCAAAAATCACATCTGCTTCAATGCTCACTTCTGCAGCAGATTGCAGATTCCATTCAACACGAATGGGTGAAGCAAGAAAAATTCTATGACAGAGGCTGCAGTTCACTGACACTCTTCTACCAGTTGCCATCGAGTCGGCTCCGACTCATGGTGACCCCATGTGTGTCAGAGTAGAGCTGTGCTCCATGGGGTTTTCATGGCTGATTTTTCAGAAGTAGATTGCCAGGTCTTTTTTCCAAGGTGCTTCTGGGTGAACTTGAACTTCCAACTTTCTGTCAGCAGCTGAGCGCATTGACAGTTGCACAACCTTGACACTCTTTTAGTAGGGCAGCACTTCTCAAAAGGTAGTCTGTGGACCACCTACCTTGTAGTCTTCTGTCTGGGTGCTAGTTTAAAAATATGCAGATTCCTGGAATGCACTCAGTTTTACTAAGTTAGAATTTATAGCAGTGGAACCTGGGGATCTACATCTTAATACAAGCTCCACGGGTCATTCTGTGCACACCTACATTTGAGAAGCCCTACCCTATAGCAATAACATTTGCTTTTAACGAAGGAGCTGCAGTTGCTGTTCTAGATACCTCCAGCAGAATCCGTTGCTGGTTTGGGGTGGGGTAGAGGGTTGAAGGATGGGTACTGGTGGTTGACGATGCTTATTATTAATGACTCAGGCAATTTTGTGCCTCACAGCTGGGAAAAGCCAGCCTGAGTGGCAGTTGCTGGAGATGCAGAGCTAAGGTGAAGAGGTGCTTCAAGCCCAATCAGCTGACATTCAAGAAGAGGGCAGGATCACAGCCAGCAGGCAACTCAACCACCACAGGTGTCACTTGATGGAAGGGGGGCTGGAGATGTGGACTCTTTCCAGGGAGAACTCAGAAAGCAGGGCTGAGGTCCAAGGAGAGTTTTTCAAAGCCTAGGATTGGGCTTTCTATGGTTTGTCTGGGGCTTGGAGGAGCCTTATGTTCTCCTGACTATTGTTCCTCCACCACTATTCTCCACACAGTCCTATTTCCTTACTCCATTTCATTTTTCCTCCTAGACTCATCACTACTGACATTCTGTTACATATGCATTTGTTTACCTATTATCTGTCCTTTACTAGAGCATAGGCTCCACAAATGTAAGACACTTGGCTTATTTTTTAAAATCCACGCCTAGAAGACAGCCTGGCACATAGTAGGCACTCAACAAATACTTCTTGAAAGAATGAACGGATGTTCTTTACTCCACATTCCCTAACATACTGAGCTCAGGGAAAAGTCTGCCAGACAATTGCCCTAAAGGCTGGTGCTTCACTTGTCTGGACAATTATGAGCCTGAGGGCACAATTTGAGTTTCATAACCCAAAATTGCACTTAGTTTTCTCTATGTCAGTCTCCCTTGTCTTTGCCTTTTAAGCTTTGTTTCCCTCATGTCCAGTACAGTGCCTGGTACACACAGTATGTGCTCAATAAATGATTTGTTAAATAAATGAGATGGCCATTTTTTTAATACTCCATCCCACTGTCCCTGGCTGCCTACCTAACCCTGCCCCCATTTAGGAAGTTATGAAAAAATGTTAGCCATTGTCATTGCTTTGGAGCCCCTGTGTGGCACAAATGGTTAAGCACTTGGCTACTAACCAAAAGGTCAGTGGTTGGAGTCCACCCAAAGGAGCCTCAGAAGAAAGGCCTGGTGATCTACTTCTGAAAAAGCAGCCATTGAAAACCCTGTGGAGCACAGTTCTGCTCTGACACACATGGAATCACTATGAGTCGGAATCAGCTCGACAGCAACTTGGTCATTGCTTAAAGACTGAGTACTCTCGGTTTTGTGAGATGTCATTTACAGAGGCATACCAGGACTCAGGGCTTCTCATGCTTTGTCTGAGACTCTTTCCTGTTAACTTGTTGTCTTCCAAGAAGAGTGAGCTTGCCTCATGGCCCAGCGTAATCACTGTCCTCCTAGAAAGAACTCCACTGGACCTCTTGAGAAGGGCTGGCTCAAACCCTTCACCCCAGGGGCAGAACGGCAGGAGGTAGATGTCCCGAGGCCTCCACAGAGTAGCACAGGGTTCCGTTAGAACTGCCGTGGGTGCTTGATAAACTTGTTGGTTCCAGGACCCTATCCTAGGCCTACCCAACCAGACTCTTCTGGGGTGTAGTCTGAAAATCTGTGTTTTTAACAAATCACCAAGGTGATTCTAATACATAATGGTTAAGAACTTGGGCTTTAGACTTGGACTTAGAGTGGGTTCCAAACCTGTTCTGCTATCACTAATTGTTCAAGAACAAGTTAGTCAATTTGAGCCTCAGTTTCCTCACTTGTAAAATGGGAATTCATAAAAAATACCTACTTTGTAAGATTAAATGAGAAAATATTTATGACACCCTTGACACATGGTATGTAGCCCATGGTAAGGGCTTAATAAATGGAAGCAATTATGATAATGATGAAGAAGATGATTCTTGAGATTCTGCAACCCCTTCAGTGGCATACCCCCTTGTTCAGTGGCATACCCCCATGTTCAGTGGTATACCCCCTTTCTTGTTCAGTGGTATACCCCCTTGTTCAGTGGTATACCCCCTTTCTTGTTCAGTGGTATACCCCCTTGTTCAGTGGTATACCTCCTTTCTTCTTCAGTGGTATACCCCCTTCCTTGTTCAGCGGTATACCCCCTTGTTCAGTGGTATATCCCCTTCCTTGTTCGGTGGTATACCCC
>NW_004444079.1:414691-441246 GCF_000243295.1 Trichechus manatus latirostris
TTGTTCAGTGGTATACCCCCTTCCTTGTTCGGTGGTATACCCCCTTGTTCAGCCACTCTGATAGGAGACTCTTCAACATGTCTGCATCCTGCTGTAGTTAGTGCCTCATTTCCTTTTAGTCTTTTCTAAGGTTGGAGAAAGGCTGGAGTAAGAATAGAGATTTGATTATCAGGCCCATGGGGAGGGTGGGGAGACCTTCAGAAAGGCACCTGGAGTGGCTGTCAAAATCCTTGTTTCCTCTGATGTAAGAGAATTGGAGGAATGGGGAATAAGAAGGTTAATGGGGGAGAATGAGAAAAGGAGTAGGAAGCTGAAAGGAGCTATGAAGGACAAAGCACCACTGAGATGACGAGGAGCAGACAGGTAGCAGACAGCGGAGGAGTGGGCGACTGGAATAGGGGTGTGGTGGGTGGGTCAGAGAGGAGCTGGCAGGAAAGAACTGGTAGTTCTCCAAGGCTGAAGGTATTCCTCACCTACATGAGGCCCAATCTGTTCCTTACATGGGATCCCTGGAGTCTAATACTGGTTCCAGAGTTAAGGAAAAATTTAGGAAGTAGAGTAATCCAAAATAGTGGACAATGCCTGGAAGTCCTCCCTTGCATGACACCGCCTCTCCTTCCTTCTCCCCTAGAAAGCACGCTGCCTTCCTCTTGGCACTTTGGTGGGTGTGCAGTCCCTGACGCACACTGGCAGACCCTGGTGGTAGGAAGGGAGGCTGGCACATGCCAGGTGCCTGGCACAGGATGTAGCCTGTTGCTCTTGGGGATAACTGAGAGCAGGTGGTCATCCCGAGCTCCAAGAAGTCAAAAAATGGGCTGGGAACAGAGAGAGGAGCGAAGGGGTGGGATCTGCCATCACGGCAGCACAGCTAGGCTTACCTGTCGAAAACCATTCTTCGTAAACTGTAAGATTTTCAGGGCATAGTTGGACCTCTGGCCTTTGCTGTTGAATTCAATGTGGCCGGTGAGACCTTCCAATTCTACCTGTCCAAGAGAGAGTGAGTTACAGCACCAAACTGGCCCCATGTTCCACCTGGCCCCAAGCAAGCATTCCGTACATGTGCTATTTAGGGATGCTCAAAAAAGCAGAATCCATCAAGCTCCATCTCCTGCCATTCCCAGCCACAGCATCTTGAGACTACAAGTGAAATGTCTCTGGAGCAATTAAGACTTGGCCGGGGCTGGAAGAGGAGAAGGATGCCCCCATATCCAATGATGCCACACCTGCTCTGTAAACCAATAAAATGTCAAGATTCTGGATTGAGCTGATTCCCCTGTGCCCATCCTCCAGGCCTTTGGAGGATGTTATTAAAAGTATTTATTCTCTTTGGACAGCTGCTAACCTACCCTCAGGCCTGCAAGAAGTCAGGATGACCCTACACCTGACTATACATGCAAAATCCAAGACAGACTCTCCACCAGATTTCTCTGGCAGGAGATGTCTTCCTAGTGATTACAGATACATTCCAAACCCACCAGAGGAGGCACTGCTGGGGAGGAAAACATTGGGAAAACCCAGCACCAATTTAGAAGTTCTGAGCCTGCAAGCTCCCTGAGGAATCAGAGTCTCAGGCAACATTGCCCTTCCCGGCTGTGCCAGGCCAAGCTTTGTTGGGACTACCTCTGAAATTTAGGGACCTCTTAATAGTCTAAAGCTCAAGGGTCACTGCCTTGTAGACAAATTTGCCATGTATTCTCTGTGGTTTTTATGGATTAGGGAACAAATGTGACCCAGGATTCACTGAACTGGAGTCACCATAAATTGCTGTTTTATCTAGGGCTGTGATATATCAAAGAGGCGTGGAGTAGAGGGGCACTCGCTCCTTGAATTGTGACTGCCTGGTGTGCTGGCCAGGTGTGACCTGCAAGGCCCTCAGCCGCTCTCACCATGCGCAGGTAGTTCATGAGGCTGGTGCCATGCTGCCAGATCTGGGCTGAGCCGCAGGACAAGGGCTTCACGCCGATCTCCTGGCTCCGGTTCAGCTCCTGCACCGCGGTCACCACAGCGTAGACGGCATCGAACAGCAGGGCCGAGGAGAGCTGGAGTTCCAGCAGACAGAGGGTAGAGAGAGAAGTGGGGTGTAGGGAGGAGGATCAGAGAGAGAGGAAGTGACAGGTGTAAAGGGAGGGAAGGGAAGGGGAGGCAGAAAATAAGAGGGACAAATGGAGTGGCAGGAAGAGAAGAAAAGCAAAAGAAAGTGGACATAAGGGAGCATCTTCATTGCCCTTGGCCCGTGTCTCTGGACAAACAGTCTGAGTGCTGGCCCAGGGAAGACAATGTTGGCAAGACCTTCTCTAGGATTCAAGCTTCAATCTACCCCTTTGGATCCCAGATGGTTTCAAGGGTATCCTTTTCTCTCTTTGTTCAAGAAAAATAGCATCTTCCATTGCTCTTAGGAATCCCCAATAAGGGGGAACCTACCTATCTTGGGAAGAGGGAAGACACATGGCCTCTCTTGTCAGATTTGCCTACTCTACAAGTTTGAAGGTCAATTTCTCCCAGAAGACCCCTGTGGTACTGTCTCTTCCTAGATGTACCTATTACTTCAGTCTACTCGGTCCTATTCCATTTGATGAGTATTTAAGAAGCATACAATAAGCTCAAAGGCCAAAGATGAGTAAGACCCTTTTCCTGTAGTAGATTATAGCAGGTTGGGTGAGGTGCGTGCAGGGACACAACATAAGACTGAGGGGGATGGACCCACATATGTCTGTGGGGTTCCAAAGAGGGAGGTACTTCATCTGTTAGGTGATCCAAAAAATATACCATGGAGAATACAGCGCTGGATATGAGCACTGAAGGATTGTGGTAGATATGTTGTTGGATATGGGAGTGGGAAGTAGCTGGGGAATGGAGGAAGGGAGAGAGGCATTCCAGAAGGTGGAACTGTATGAAAGATAGACGTGGTAAAGTGTGGAGCCACTTGGAGGGAGGGGAGGGGAGGAAGCAATAAATTAGAAATGTAGGGAGGGGTCCATCTGCGGGTACCTTAAAGCCAGGGGAAGAGGTCATTGCAGTTGTTTTTCTATATTTTCAACTCCCTATTAAATTACAAAGGAGCCCTGGTGGTACAGTGGTTAAGCGCTCAGCTGCTAACCAAAACGTTGGCAGTCTGAACCCACCATCAGCTCCGAGGGAGAAAGATGTGACAGTCTGCTTCTGTAAAGATTTATAGCCTTGGAAACTCTATGGGGCAGTTCTACTCTGTCCTATAGGGTCACTATGAGTCAGAATTGACTCAGTGGCAATAAGCTGGGATTAAATTACAAGCTCCTTAGGGCAGGGAACACAGAGAGTCTTAAACTCTATATCTTTCCCAGAATCTAGCACTGGGCCTGGGCTGTGGGAGTCTCCTAGCACGTATTTCTTTATTGAATTGAATTAAATCTTGACTGAAACTACCCATAAGGCTCAACCTGCACACTACCTAATGAGTTAACTCAATGTTTATAGTCTTTGTGGAGGTGAAGGCTGAGGTATTTGGGTGGAGATGGCTGGAGTAGCAGAGGGTCAGCGAAAAAGAGGAAGACCTTCAACGAGATGGATTGACACAGTGACTGCAACAACAGGCTCAAATATAGCAAGCATTGTGAGGATGGCGCAGGACCATGCAGTATTTTGTTCTGTTGTACACAGGGTTGCTATGAGTCACAACTGACTCAACAGCACCTTACAACAACAGTAGGAGCAGAAAAACAAAATACCTTTGTTTTTAGGGAATGTGTAACCTAATGAAGAGATAACACTATACTGTGTTAAATGCACTGAAGGTCCCTGACAATAAAAACCTACCTAATATAAATGACTAGAAGGTAAACACTCTGTAAGAACTCTCAGGGGATGCTCAGGAAGACAGGTGGAGGTTTCCTTGAAGGAGTAATTTTGGAGGACTGGAAGTCCTCACACCACCTCATTACAAAGCAAATCCTTCAATGAAGCATGACCTGCCACCATTGGCAATTCAATCCTGTTTCCTCCAAGCCTATTCTTTCAGCTAAAGATATCCTTGGGAGGGCTCCCAGAGCACTCTCCTATGCGGCTGACTTCTACAATCCTCTTCCGACGTGGCTGGGACCCTGGGACTCTGGCCCCTCCAAGGCCATCTTGTGAGCTCTTGGATTTGTTTGAGCTGTTCAGACAAAGTGAACTTGAGACAGTAAAGTGTAGAAGAAAGAGCCTGAAACTAGGAGTACTGAACCCAGAGCCTAGATCCCAGCCCCTTGCTTACGTGCTGAGTGATCCTGGGCATGTTACTTAACCTCTCTGAATGAACAGTCTCCTTATCGATAAAAGAGGGATAGTGATCCCTGCCTCACAGATCTGTAAACTGCAAACACAGGGGTCATTAATCCTGAAGGCAGGGGCTGTGTACTCCCAGGTCCTGGGAAGATGTTAGCAGGTGCTCAGAAAGCAAGGATTACCTGAACCAAGGCACCGGGGAGTAATGGGAACAGGGAGTTATAACGGCAGAAAATAGGCTAGAAATATTGACTTAATTTCCTTCATAGTTTTGCTCCATGTTGGGCCAGGAGACCTGTAAGAGGAACTGGGTGAGCTGACTTTGGAGCCCTGGTGGCGTAGTGGTTAACAGCTCAGCTGCTAACCAAAAGGTCAGCAGTTCAAATCTACCAGCTGCTCTTTGGAAACTCTATGGGGCAGTTCAACTCTGTCCTACAGGGTAACTATGAGTCAGAATCAACTCAATGGCAGTGGGTTTGGTTTTTTTGAGCTGACTTTGGATAATCTTTTTAAAAGGCAATTACAGGGAAACAGAGCCAAATAGTTTATTTTCTCTGCCCCAATCCAAGTTCACTTTCATGGCAAGATTACGTGGCGAGTATATTCTTTCTTCCTCCCTCCTGCCCTCTCTCCTTTTCTTTCTTCTTCCTCCTTTCCTTTCCTCCCTCTGCTTCTTTTTTCTTTCTTCTCACATTTATTCAGCCCTACAATCTGACAGGTACTGTAGACCTCAACACCTCCCATTCTCAGCAGAGGCATTCAACCAGGCAGAAGCCATTGTACCCCTCTCCCTCCACTGAGTCTCCTGCTTTCCAGTTCCAACACCCCTCCTTTCTGTCCCCTGGTCCCAAAGCCACAGTTGTTACCCAAAGACCAAGCAGGTGAGGATGCCTGAAGCCCAGATTGGACCAGCACACAGCTCTGAGGTCCTGTGGAGCTGTGCTGACCAGCCGGGCTCCTCGGGACTCCCGCCATCCACCATCTTCCGCTCTCTCCTTTCCATCCTCTGCCCTTCGCCTTTGCCACTTAGCTCCCTCTTCATTTGATTTGAGACTAACCTGTATGGTACTTGATGTTCCTTGGCAAGCCCACAACTGTCCTTGTCCTTTGCACATAATTCTTTTACCCCTGAGCACAAGTGGCTCTTTCATTAATGGATCTCTCAGCTTTCCTTGCCAAAAGGACATATAGACAATACGAATGCTACACACTGTCTTTTCCCAGCTTAGATAAACATCTGCCTGAGGGGGAGTTAGTTGCCCTTCTTGACATTAGGCTCCTAGGTCCTTCAGTTTGGCTATTTAAATGATGCTGTAGACAAATTTCTACCCCAACCTTCTCCCTTGACTCCCATTTAATCACTCCATTAGGAGAATCCTCAATTCACAAAGGGTTAGAACTGGAAGCAATTCTAGAAATCAGCTAGACTTTCTTGCTCTACAAACAAAGAAACTGAGTTTCAAAGAGTTCTCCTGTTTCACAAGCTCACAAAGCAGGACAGTGGCAGAGCCGGGATGGAACCCCAGCACCCATTTCCCCAGTCAGGTTCCTTTCTCTCTGCTGTGTTGTCTTTGCATTCCACTGCCAAGTTTCCCCTTGAGAAGTCTAGGGGATTGTCACGGCTTTATCTGATTTATCTTTGTGTCTAGGCTCCCAGGCCAACTTGAGGCAATCTTTGTGTATTGTTACCGGCTCAACAGCAGATGGAGAGCATGAGACTCTTGGACCAGAGCAGGGGCAAGAGAAAGCTTTGGGTCACTGCTGCCCTAGGTTTGGGTCATCACCTAGTTTGCCCAACTGATTGTTTGTCCTGATGTTACCTCCTCAGGTAAGAGCCACGTGGAAATTTTGCCAGAACAGCCAAAGGGGTACTGGAGGGCACCACTGGTTGCCCAACTAGCACCCATTCTCCTCTTCTTCCTCCTTAATCACCAGTTACCAGCTGCTGTCGTGTTAATTCGAACTCACAGTGACTCATGTATGTCAGAGTAGAACCCACAGGACTGTCAATGGCTGAACTTTTGGAAGTAGATCGCCAGGTCTTTCTTTAGAGGCACCTCTGGGTGGACTTGAACCTCCAATGTTTTGGTTAGCATCTGAGCACGAACTGTTTGCACCACCAAAGGACCCACCCCTCCTCCAAGCAGCCATGTGCTTCAGAGGAAGCTGACCCAACCGCAACACCCAGGTGAGCCTGATTGGTCCAAGAGTACCCCATCCCCCCCCACCAACATGTGATTCAGGACTGGGCAAGTGAACTGAACTCTGGAGTGAGAGATGGCTTCTCAGAAAAGTTTCTTCTTTTCTAAGAAAGACCGTCTTGCTTGCTCCTCTGGACATTACTGTGTCTGGCCATGATGCCTGGAACTGTTACAGCCATCTTGGCTCCAGCCTGAGGACGAAGTTGTCACCAAGGAGACGAGCAGACAGATGGAAGGGACCTGGGCCTCCAATGACATCACTCAAATCTGCCCCACCTCTGACTTCCTGGGACACGAGATGATACATCTCATTTTTGTATAAGACAGTTTAATGCAGGATTTCTCTCACTGGGAGCTGAGAGCACCCCAACTGGATGAAGGCCCTGGGGATGCCCCATCTCAGGGGTGTTTTTGCCCCAGATCCCCCAAGAGGCCTGGTTCTCACGCCCTCTCAAAAGACCCCTCCTTCTGTTTTGAGGCAGTACGCCTGGTCCTCGAGAGACTCCCAGCACTGCAGACTTCCAGATGAAGCTCGCCATGTCATTTCTCACATCCTCCCACCAGGTTCCAAGCTCCTTCCTGCCACATGGCTGTTGCTATTCCTGCTCCATCCGGGATGCGATTTTCTTGGCTGATGCTCTCTTATTAGTGAATGATCCGGATGCTGAGGGATTGGTGTGTGCCTGTTGACAACGTTCTTTAGAGTCTCTAACTCAAGATTCTTCGAGTGCTTCTAGTAATTACAAGCCCAGACAAGGATGCTGGGGGCTGGGAGTGGGCGGAAGGGAAGCCTCCGGTTTCCATCTCATCTCCTATGTGTCACCGTCAGAGGGGGTGAGAGGTGACATCTCTCCAGTAGGTCTGGTCTTCATGGTCCTCTCTGCAGTCAGTCAGAGCAGGGACCTCTAAACCAGAGTATCTTCTCCCCTTAGAGCTCTCCAGGTATAACCAGACCACTTCTCTTTTACAGGCTTCTGGCAATCTGCCCATGCCTTTCACCTGGATCCTCCAAACTAGTTCCTGGAGAATTCGCCTCCCATCCCTGGCTCCTTCAGCTTATCTTCCCCCAGCCACCAATCTCCTCCCCTCACCCAATTTCACCTCTGATGGTGCGAGTGCCTATAATTGCTCTGCCTCATCAACTTTTCCATCTCGTTTCAAATCTCCATCCTGAAGCATCTTTTTGCTCTCCTAATTACTTTCTCCCTCTGCTATTATTTACTAATTTATCTCTGGAAAGCATTTGCGACTGCAGTCATGAAAAGCAGTTCCGTTACAGCACAGCATCCCATATGTCTCCGTTTCTGGGTCCCCGGGTGGGTGTCCCCCCGCCTCCTGCCTTTCATTCTCTTTCCTTTTCTTTCCGCTCCTCTACTCTGTCTCTCCTAAATATTAAATCCCCCAAATGGCTCAATCCTCATTTAAAACCCTCTCTCTTTCTTGGTACCAAAATGCTGCTTGGCAAGGAACCCTTGATTCTCTTGTTTTTATATTTTCATTTGGTGCTTCACTGTTATTTTCTTTTGAACTGCTTGTAAATTGTTTGGGGGAATAAAAGACTCCGTATAAATTTAGATGAATCAATTCTGATTCGGGCAGTTGTGGCTGGGTTTCTCTCCCCTCCACTGACATGGAAACAAGGATATCTTCTAAATATACACCTGTAACTCTCATTCCTCTGCACCCCCTTCCACATTCACCCCAGATCACTGAATTCCCGGGATCCTCTTGAATGGTCGTTTGTCTCTGATGCTCTGTCAGCTTCAACTCTGCCGCTCAATATAATACCAGGACAGGAACCATTAAAATCTCATGGAATAGTCCTTACAATCTGGATTTTATTCCATGAAATAAACACTTAATTACAAACATCTGTTTTGGTCTAAGTTCTAATTACTTAATTGAACCATCTGTAATTTTAATGATCCTCCACAATTTTCTTTCTTTGCAGTGTGATTAATGGGAATGGATGTGAAAGTAGTCAGTATGTGCCTCTATTTATGATGCTCCTTCTTCCGCTCTCTCTGTCTCAGGCAAGAAGCACAGTTGCTGCTTGCTGTCAGCCACCTGGTAAGTGCAGCCCAGGAGAGCCACATGGAGCTTTCTTTTGTGGTTACCTCTTAGTTCACTCCCTCTCTGTGCCCTTAGAACTGGGTCCCTTTTCTAGCAAGCGCCGTCTTGAATACTGCAGGCCTGAGTAGGAAGGTGAGGAAGAGTGAGAGATTCACACACAGTTGGGATGAAAAGAAAAAAAGGGGGGTGGGGATGGATGCTGAGAGTGAAGAAGGGGTAGGGAACATCGACCGTTGGAGAGGGCAACAGAAAGAGAAAGGAAGGAGATTGTGGGTAAGGGGGAGGTGGAAAGAGAAAAGATAGGGGAAGTTGAGAGAAGGAAAAGAGAGATAATGGGACTGAGATAGAGGGAGAAAGGGAGAGTAGGAAGGGAAATAGAAGAAGGCAAAGAAGGAGAGAGAAGGGGAGGGAAAGAGAGAAGGTCCCCACTGAGGAAGGAGGGGGTTAACCCCCAGCCTTTTTAGAAAGCTGGATGAGGAGACAAAACGAGGCTGTATTTCTCTGGAACTGATTATTTCTCACCTACCAGCTTCCCAGCACATGAAAGAGCTGGGTTGTCTGTGCTGGGAATTTCAGCCCCCAAAGAGGCAGGAAGAGGCACTGCTTTTCAAAAGGTAGTTGCTGAAGTGAGAAGTCTTTAGAGAGATTTGTTGCTGTTGTCACTGCTGCGAGCTTCCTTTCCACACTTTTTGAGGTGAAGACTGTCTATAACACCTTCCCTGCCTCCAAGGAGACCACAGAGAGAGTGGCTGGAAGCTTCCAGGGACTGAGAGGGAGGTTTAGACTCTAGTCCAGGCTGCAGTCAGAGCCCTGACATCTGGGAGACCCTCAGCATGCCACCTGGCTCTTCTGTGCCTTAGTTTCCTAATCTGTCAAAAAGGTGGTACATGACCACACTTATCTGTTACAATAATGCCATGAGGAGGAAAAAGAGGTCAAGGTGGGAAATGTTACAGTACTCCTCGGCTCTGTGCTGAGGTGAAACCAAATGGAATGAGCACCTCATTCTCCTCAGGAAGACAGAACACAAGTTCCCATTTTACTGGCAAGAAAACCAAAGAGACTTAGCCAAGATAATCTTGACAGAAGTAGAACCCGATTCTGTGACCCAGCATAGGTTTCCCCCTCTGTAATCAGTTCCAGGTCTAAGGTTCACATTTATTCTCCTCACACCACCCCTCAGAAATAGCCTGGAGTAGGTGAGGGACAGCCTATTTTTACTCTTGTCTCCACCCCCAGCACTGAGTGAGGGAGCCTCCAGAGAATGCTCCCACTCACCGAATGCCCACCAAAATTCTTGGGGAGTGTAGGATGCTGAGCCCTTGGGAACTCTGAGGCTGGATTGGGAAGAAGAAAATTAAGGTCAGGGTTTTATATGCTTTAACCACTTCCCCTCCCTCACCTGCTTCCTGTGACAGGATATCTTACTCCGGTCACCTGAGCAGGTCAGCTCCCAGCCCTCGCTGCTCCCTGAATGCCTTTATGCCCTTTAGTGTCTTTCACACTGTACATGAGTGATGCGTATGTGCTGCCCCTCGTCTGGGAGGCCTTCCCTGACCTCTCCAGAAAGAACTCAGGGGCTCCCCTCTGCTTCCACAGGAGCATGGAGGAGTGTGATACCTCTAGAATCATACTCCCAGAGGCAGAGGTGGATATGCTCCCACACAGTGAACCTTGAGAGCGCAGAGACTTTGGCTGTTCTTCACTGTGACTGACTGCATGAGAGGCCCCCAGCCAGCACCCCTTCCCTGTATTCAAACCCTTTGCCATCTGACTTTGCATTTCTTCCCTCTGAAAGGGTGGACTACATTTCCTCACTTCCTGACTTTGAGTTCTGCTGTGTGACTTGCTTTGGCCAATAAAATGAAGTGGAAGTAACAGTGTATCTGCTGTTGGACTGAGATGTCTTGTGTGTTTCCTCTTGCTTTGCTGTCCTTTTGCCATCGCCATCAGAATATGGCAGGCTAGTATGCTGGTCCAGGAGAGATGTGGGAGAGCTGCCCAAGTCAGGCCCAGCCTGGATCAGCTGGCCTATAGCAGTTGAGTGAGCCCACCAGATCAGCAGAGCTGCCCAGCTGAACCAGCTTAGGTTACCAATTTCTAGCTCACTCTCAGAGTCCCTGCATGGTGCAAACAATTAATGCACTTGGCTGCTAACGAAAAAGTTGGCAGTTCAAGTCCACCCAGAAGAAAGTCCTGGCGATCTACTTCCAAAAACTCAGTTACAGAAAAGACTTTGGAGCACAGTTCTACTCTGACACACATGGCGTCACCAAGAGTCAAAACTGACTCAATGGCAATGGGTTCGCTGACCCCAGATGCATGAGCTATAGAAATGCTGATTGGCGTATGTTAACGAGATTTCGTGGTTGTTTGGTGCACAGCATTTCTGTAGCAAAAGGTACTTGATATATTTGCTAATGTCCATCCCAGTATCTGGCATACAGATGTTAAATAAATGTATGCAATGAATAATTGTAGATTGAAGATAGAATCATCTTATTTTATCTTTACAACAGTCCTCTAAGATTGTCAAGCACAAGTAGCCCAATTGTACAGATGAAGAATCTGAGGCCCAGAGGCACTGGTAACTGTGGTTACCTAAGATCACACAGCAAGAAAATGGCAAGGGCAGTATTTGAATCCAGGTCTTCTGCCTCCAAGGCCAGTGCTCTTTCCACCATACGTGACCTCTGCCAGGGCTGGCCTAGAAGCCAGGTGACAGAGACTGCCTGGCCCTTGTGTCATACCCATACAGAGGAATTCCACCAGGTATCGAGGGCCTCTTATCCACTTGCTCATGGTCAATGCATAGCATGAATGGAAGTGCTGGAACCCTCAGAGAAATTGGAAGTGTAGCATGGGGACTTTTTATTTCATTAGGCCAGTTGCCAAGTGTGGTAAGGTTTGGGTTGGAAGGGAGGAGGCAGGTTTTTTCCCTTTCCTAATACTGTGTTGTGAGGCTTTCACGTTCATCAGCACCTCATTAGAAGACTGGACTGATGATTCCAAGAACCGTAGACTCGACCAGGAGAGCAGGACTTGTATTCCTGCCAGGAGGGATGAGCCTGATCCACACATGACACTGTGCTTGAGGATGTCCCTTCCCGTCCCTTAAGCCATCTAATGGCGGTGAAGACCCCCTTCCTTCAGATGTTTCTTCCCAAATCCTTCCTGAGAATTCTTCTTTCAGACCTCAAATAGCTTATTGGGACTCACTCCAAAAACCTTCCAGGGAACTCAGTTTTCAAACCCCCTTCTCCTGTCCAGTTCTCCTGATCAAAGCTTCCTGAGTGTTTGAGCTCTGACCCCTTAACTACCTCCTCCTTCCTAAGATTTCCACCAGGCTGCATAATTATAAAGGCACAGAGTTTTGTGAAAGGTCACTTTGTCCATGCCCCTGTGTCCAGCAGGCCCACCCCTGGATTGCCACATTGGCCAACCACTAATTGGGTGCCCATGTGTGCAGATGTCCAGACCTGTCCTCACCTCTAGACATGACTTATCAAAGATAGGTATCACCCCTATTTTAAAAGCCACCAGACAATTTTCCACTCCATTCCAGCAGCACCATTCCACTTCTATTTCCTTGGTCTAATTCTTTTCCATTTTGTTCTATCTACAACTCATCATTCCACCTGACCCACTCATTCATTCAACAAATACCTATTAAGTACTTTCATTTTTCCAGGCACAACTGCAGTACAGTGTGTAAGAGAATGATGGATGGTCCTAGAGAGTGGCAAAATGGTGTAGTGGTTAAAAGTATGAACTGTAAAGACATATGGCCTGGGTTCTGATCCTAGTTCCTTCACTCACTAGCTGTGTGACCACAGCAATTTACTTAACCTCTCTGGGTCTCAGTTTCATCACCTGTAATATAGAGATACTAATAGTAGTTATCTCCAATGGTTGTTGTAAGCATCATATGAGCTTCCTCAGGGGCTTTTTAGGCTTAAATGAAATGATGTATGTAACACAGCTAGGACAGAGCCTGGAAAGAAGGCAGTCTCCAAGAATGGTGTTTCTTGGCCTGTCCCCTCTGTTGAGAAAAAAGACAGAAGAAAGCCACATAGTCATGATCTCCTGAGAACCTGCCTTTTAACAAATGGACACAGGCAGGTGTACTTGACCTATCCCACAGAGTAAGAACAATAAACCCACAGGAGAACGGCCAGGGAAATGTTTGTTTTCATCACACACACAGCAGGGGGAAGGAACTACAAAGAGGAAGAACATGGATGACAGCATAAAGGAAACCTCTCTGGATGAACCTCTACTGCACAATGGAATGGAAAGATTACTGGACAGGGAGTCAGGAGTCTAGAAGTCTAGTTTCACTCAGCAAAAGGCTTGGTGTTTACCCGTGAGCAAGACCCCTCCCACTCTAGTCCCCAGCTTGGGCTTCAGTTTCCTTATGTGAAAAATGAGGGGAGTAGATCCTCTAAAAGTTCTTTCCAATAGTAAGACTTTTGGGTCCTAAACTAAGGTAGTTCTCAGCAATAGCATTATTGGGAGCCCAGCCACGGGAAACTCGCAGACGTCACTCAGTGACAACTTGGTGGCTCCATACACCCTCCCCCTGCTGTCTCCTTGACTGAGCTTGCTATCCTACAGCTCACTACTTCCCAAAATGGTCCCATTTAACCTTTCCCCAGCACTTCTATGCATCTCTATTTGAGCTGAGACTGGAAGAAGAGGAAGGATGGACTTCAGCAGCTGGCCTACAGAGAGGTGTGTGTGTGGAGGGGAAGGGGCACCAGGGAGGAGCTCTGGTGGGCACTTACTGCAGGCCCGGTGAAGGGCACGTGGTCACAGTTCTCCTGCCACGACTGGTTGAGGCTCTCGGCAAACTCTTGGAAGAAAGCATGGGACTGGTTGAAAATGGAAAATCCCAGGATGTTGACACGATCATCCACAAGGCTGTCCATTCTCTGGAGGGAGAATTCCTGGAAAGACCCAGCAATCAGAAACAGAGAACAGAGTTAGGAGGGGAAGAAGTGTGGGGATGGACTTTGCTGTAGTACACCTGGTTGTCTCATTGTACTCTAACAAACAATTATTGAGTACCTATCCTATGCCAGGCACTCTGCTAGGTACTAGGGATATAGATATAACTAAGAGTGATTTTTCTGGGAGTTCAGTGTCATGGGGAGAAAGAGATAAATAGAATGTCTCCAACAAAGGTACGTACAAAACGGAGACAGGACTGTCTCCAAGATATGACACTTGGGCTGAATCCTAAATGATATATAGGCATTTTCTGGATGGAAAATATGAATGGAGAAAGGCTATTCCAGACAGAAGTCACCATGTATACAACTACATGGAAGAGAGAAAGTGCATAGTGATTTCAGTGAACTGCAAGTGGTGTGCTTTGCTGGAAGCATTGCTCCTCAAAGTGTGGGCCACAAATACCTGCAATCAGAATCACCTGGGTTTCTTGAAAAAAGTAAAATAAATGATTATTCCTGCATGCCACTTACCACCAACTGAATCTGGAGTCTCAGGGACTAAGGTCCAGGAAAATTAGGCAATGAAAACCCTATGGATCACAACATAACATTGTCTGATACAGTGCTTGAGGATGAGCCCCCTATGTTAGAAGGCTCTCAAAATACACAGTGGCTGCAACAGTGGCCTTGAGTTTACCAATGATCATGAAGAGGTGACAGACCAGACATGTTTTGTTCTGTTGCACATGGGTTGCCAGGAGTCATAGCTGACTTGACGGCAATTAACAACAATAGGCCCGGAAGTCTGCATTTTCAACAGGTCCCTAGGTCTAATGCACGCCAAAGTCTGGGAGCCACTGGGTTAGAGCATGGGATGCATGGGGGTTGGAGAAGACAGAATGGTGAGAAATGAAGCTGAAGAGGTAGGCAGGGGGCAGAGCACAAGGGCCTGGATGCCAGGCTGGGGAGCTGGCACTCTGTCCAGAAGGTGACAGGACCCAAGAGCACTGTCAGCAGAGGAGTGACAAAATCCAATTTGCTTCCTAAGAATCTCACCCTAGAGGTCAGTGGCGAGGAGTGTGCCTTTATTTATTATTTTGTCATTCATTTAATAAATATTTAAGTGCCTATTATATTCCAGATAGTGTTCTAAGCACAGAGAATATGAACAAGAAAGACACATTTCCTATTCTCAAGGAGCTTGCAGACTCCTGGAGGAAGCAGACAGTAAGTAAACAAATAAATATGTATAATTTCAGGTTGCTGTGGGGAACCATGGAAACCCTGGTGGCGTAGTGGTTAAGAGCTACGCCTGCTAACCAAAAGGTCAGCAGTTCAAATCCAGCAGGTGCTTCTTGGAAACCCTACGGGACAGTTCTACTCTGTCCTATAGGATCACTATTAGTCGAAATTGTCTCGATGGCAATGGGTTTGGGTTTTTTTTGGTAAGGGGGATCATAGCAGCCCCATCTGGGGCAGTGGCATTTGGAAGCTCAAGGGAATTCTCCCAGCAACCTATGGTCCTCTTTCAATCACTATGCTGCGGCCAAGTATTAGCACAGTAAGCTAAAATCTGTGGGTATGAGTCCATTGAGGCCAGTTAGTAATACAGAAAGAAGAAGCTTCTTCCTTAGGCACAGCTGAGCCCAGAGCCCTGGACCTCCAGGACCCTCACTTGGCACTGTACAGGGAAACCAAGTAAGAGGGTATAGATTATTCAGTTCACCAATCCCCACTCCTAGAAAGTTGCCTTCAAATGTGAGCCAGGTCATTGTCTCACACTGAAGTAGCATTCATCACTCAGTCATTACCAGTGCTTCACACATGGCTCTGTACCCCACGGACACACATTACTTACAGACCTCAGGACTGACCCATCAGCCACACAACCTGACACAACAGATGGCAGATGCCTTGGGCTTATCTGGCCAGGCGGAAACACTGCTTTCCTTCAGGTGGTCACCTTTTCTTAAGACTTAGCTCCTCCAGAATGTGTTCCCTTAAACAGTCAATTATACAAGACCAAACAGTCAACCTTTACCCAAAAGCAAAAACAAGAAGACAAGGAGGGGCAGGGAAGCTAGATAAATGGAAACAGAGTAAACAAAATGGAAATAATGAGAATGCCGACACATTGCAAAAACTGAACCAATGTCATGGAACAATTTGTACAAAAAATTGTTAAATGAGAACCTAATTTACTGTGTAAACTTTCACCCAAAACACAATAAAATCTTAAAAAAAAAAAAAAAAGGTTTAGCTCCTCGAGGCCCCTGGCACCCCCATGCTGCCTCACTCGCATCTACAACCACCGCCAAGGCCTAAGGCTGCTGGCCTGAGCACCCTGCCCAGAGCCTGGCCGCATTAGCTTCAGCTTGCGGAGTGGAGTGACAAAGATTCCTTTGAAGCCTCCTGCCCTAACCGTTGTGGAGCTAGCAACCCCTGACAAGAGTGGAGTTGGTAAGGTTAAGCGTATTTTGGATCCTGCCATATTCCCATTACATTAGGGGAACACGGACATGCCAAAGAATGTATTGATTCATACAGCGCAGAGCCAGGCTGCTGTTGGGCAACCAAAGGCCCTCATCGGCCATGGTTCATGTTGTGGGAGCTGGAAAATGTCTCCTCTCCCTTGGTTTCCTTGTCAATGTGGGTAGCTCATTACCCTACCTCTATCCTCTCCCCACTCACACAGACATAGAGTTGGAGGCCCTTTTCAAGGAAGCTCTGATGTCCTGGATGTCCATAGACTCACAGTGGCAATAGTGGAAATACAGTGGATAAGGACGTGGGCTTTGGTGTTCAAATCCAGGTTTTGTACCACACTAGCTGTGTGCCCTTAGGCAAGTTCCTTAACCTCCCTGGGCTTCAAACCCTCATTTTGTAAAATGGGAACGACAATCCAGATAGACCCTTTCAAAAAAAAAAAACCAGGTGAGATGTGGTATGCAAAATACTTAGCATCGTATCTGGAATGAAAAGTACTCAATATATGGTAGTAACTGTAATATTCCTGTGAGATCTTGGGTAACTTCTGGGCCTCTATTTCTTTAGTTCCACTTGTCTTGGAACCCTAAATTAGAAAGGTGTTTCCTTCAAATGCACTTTCTGGGCAGAGTAAGAATAAATGAGTTAATTATAGATACTTATAGACAGTCCATTCAAAAGTCAGCCAGTTTGTCTCTCTGTCTTTTAATTCCTACCTTCTTATGCCTTACTTATATCCTATTTTCAAAAGCCCCCTCAGATAAAAAGATCCCAGGAGATTCCTTGATAACTCATTCTATTTATAATGACTCATGGGAAAGCAAGTAGAAGGACAAAAAAGGAGGTAGTGTGTTATGATAATCTCCCAGGGCACTCTAGGATTCTACTCCCCAAGCATCCTACCAGTTAGGGAAACCATCCTTATGTCTAAACTTAGACCCTCCTGTTGCTACTGAAGACTTTATAAAAGAATATGGGAAATAGCTGACCGTCATGAGTTTATAAACACACAAATCTTCCAAGCCAGTATTTTCCAAAGTGTGCTCCTCAGGACATTAGCCTTCCAGGAGATGTTAACAGAAATTTAATTTAATTTTATTTTATTCTATTTATTTATTTATTATTTTTTGTTAACAGAAATTTTATGAAAACAAGGCTCCATGTTCAAACAAAGTGGGAAAACATTACATATTATGCCCACCTTTTTGAGATTCACAATGCACTAGCATATTAAATGTTGAAAGAAGTCCTTCAGTGAAGCTGCTTGTTTGATTTTGTTTAACCCAGACACTTTCCCCTGCAGAAACCCAGGAGTATCTCACAGTAGTGTTCCACAGAAGATAATTTGGGAAATACTACTCTAAACATATGCAGGAAACCAACGAACAAACCGGTTGCCGTGGAGTCAATTCCAACTCATGGTGACCCCATGAGTATCAGATATGTGCTCTATAGGGTTTTCAACGGCTGATTTTTCGGAAGGAGACTGACAGCGCTTTCTTCTGAGGCATGTCTGGGTAGACTCAGACTGCCAACCTTCTGGCTAGCAGCCAAGCATGTTAACATTTGCACTACCCAGGGACTTCAGGGAAACATATAAACATGAAAAACTGAGCAGGATATTTCAAGGGATTAAAGGTCATCTGATTTTTGCTGCCCCCATAAACTCTGAAAATGCACATCTGGGTCACTAAGAAAGCACACCTAGCTCACTAAGAATGCCCACCTAGCACACTCAGGTTCCCAGTGCCCCTTACCCCTATCTTAGCCACACTGCCTGGCTAGCTATGACCTTTCTGAAATGAGAGTCCAAGGAAGAGAAAGGGCTGGCAGTGGTCCCTGGGGTAGAGTAGGCTCTCATGGGGAGTTTGATTCCATTCTTGTTAATGTGCAGGAAAGGAAATCCTAAAGGTCCACAGGGAGTAGATTCCCACTGTTCTGACACCAGGGGAGCCAGGGTGAAGAACAGAGCAAATGGTCATCTGGTAGGGCCGAGTGGTGGACAGAGACCAAGACCCCGATCTTCAATTACTCCAAGCGTGTATGGCTTTGTGACAGCTCTTGTGTTGCTGTTACTTTTTCATGTCCTTTTTCATCCAGTCAGTTTCCAATTCCTGTCAAATCTAGCTCCATGGTTGGCCTCTCTCTCCAATGGACTGTATGTTCCTGGAGAGCAGAAATGCGTCTGCCTCATTTTTGAACACCACACTGCACCTAGCATAATGCCTGATAACCTAGAAGCTGTTTGGTAAAGGCTGTTAATTGAAGACGTTTCCATGCCTTCGGGTTCTCATTGTGCCCAACCACACAGTCATACACCTACAGAAGGTATAAGAACATGAACAGAACTTATACCAACCCCCGATTATCCTTTGGAAGTTGAATCATTGGATTTTGAAAAACAAATTCCTGACAGCTTTCTCATTAAAAACTTAAAAAACGTGTGTGCATGTGTGGATGTAAGTGTGTGTATGCATGTGAGCACCTGTGTTTGTGTATATGTGTGTGCATGTGTGAATCCTTGAGTATATACAATGATTTGCAGGGAGTCAAACAACTACAGTTGAAGGTCAAGTCAGTCACAAGTGAATACAGAGGGATGATACCCTGGGATGAGGGGTGTTTTGAACAGGGCCTGGAAGGAATGCCTCAAGGATCATGGCTTGAGAGCTACTAGGAAGGTCACTACGGGCGGTGCAGCTCTACTGAGTGCCCCTCACTTTCTCCAGCAAGTGTGACATCTCCAAGTTCCCAGTTTATAAACATGCATCTATTCACCAGTCAGCTGCAGGGGCCTTTCCATGGATCCACAACCTGTTTCTCCACTAGGGCCAGCAGGCAAGGGCGGGCTATGAGTGGGAGGCTGATTTGGAGATGGGGCTCAAGAACGTGGAGGTTCCAGGTCTCAGGAAGACTTATTGGAGGGCAAGGGGGAGGGGAGGGCTTGGGAAGCTGGGTGGCTGGGAGTAGAATGGCAATGCCTCACACCACATAGGGCTGAGTGTCAAGAAGTGCACAACCGTGGCACCAGGAGTTTGGGAGGGAGGGGTGGGGTTAATAAAAATGGTGAACAGATCCCATGGGCAGCTTCTGCACAGGAGAAGGAAAGAAATGTCCTCTCTGAGGAGTGGGGGTCATTCAGCCTGGGCTAAGCTGCCAGGTCCCATCAGTGGAGGCTGGAGTTAGACAGCCAACCCTGGGACAGGACAATGTTGGCCAACTAGAGCTAAAAGCACAAGAGCTTTTAATTATCCAGTCTCAGCTGCTCTGCTTGACTTTAAGGAAAAAAGCAGAAAAACTAAAGCATAGGTCTAGACCATGTCCGTGAATCAAATCCATCTCCCAACCCTTCGCCACCTGAGCCCCAGGCAAAACGGGGAAGTAAGGGAAGTGGCCAACTTCTATCTCTCTGCCCAATAGCCTCTTCTTTGTATTCCTAATCCAGTATGTGCATTACTATTCTCCCGGCCACCCATGCTAGAAACATTGAAGTCATTCTCAATTCCCTTCTTTTTTAACTCCACATCCAGTCAGTTGCCAATTCCTGTCTAAATGTCTCTTGAATTTGCCCCTTCCTTCCCAATCCCAACATGTTAGGCCTTCATCACTTCTCCTTTGCAATAGCTGCCTGTTTTCTGTGCTTCTGATCTCAGTAGGCATGGCCACCATATTGCACAGCTCCCAGGTGCCATTTACATCGATGACAATATGAATGGTGTCCCTAGAGGTATACAACAGAAGGCTTATCAGGAGATAGCAGGATGCAGTCGAAGGAACACAGGCTTTGGAGTGAGATAGGCTTGGGTTCAAATACTGATTAGGTCACTTACCGGTTTGGCGACCTTGGGGAGGTCATCAGCCTTTGTGAACTTTAGTTTGCTCACCCATGAAATGCAGATAATAATATTTATTTATTTTGCAGGGGTGATCTATGTAAAGAACAAAGTAGCCACTCACTGTATGTGAGTCCTCTTCTCTCCAAGTGCAATCCATCCTCCATGCTGCCAGTGTTACTGAAGAGGATGAGATGCCCCCTTCTCCCTTCTCCTGGTCCCCATGCTACAGCTAAACCTTCCACAGAGAAATATCTGGCCTGGGGGTTTCTTCTCCCTCCTTCTCTTCTCTCTCACTCTGCAAGAAGTTATTCTTAGCTACCTGCCAAATGAGAGAAGTTCTGCTAAATAAGTCACTATAGGTGTTAATTGCTTGCTGTGGCTATCTGCATAGAGACACAAGGTTTGAGTTAGTTCCAGATCTTCTAATCATTAATAATTATAACAAAATAGTAACTATACTAATAATAGCTACTACAATTTATTGACCACCAACTGTGTGCCAGGCAGAACTAAGCCCTTCACATGAATTATCTCAATCCATCCTTAAGGCAGCCGTATGACATGGGAGTTACTATTGTCATTTTAAAGCTGAGGGGACTGGACCCAGAGTAGTGAGGTGGCTCTCCCAAGGCCATACAACTGGTAAACAAAGGGGTCTGGATTCAAACCCAGGCAAATCTGACTTCAAAGCCATTGCTCTATGTTCTTGTTACCGTTTCCTCATCAACTATGTGACCTCAGTGTGTAGGGCACTGAGGGTCAGAGGTTCCATGAGCTCACTGTGATTGTGCTGTAAAATAACTGGCGAAATTGAGGGAAAATTGATTTCAGAATATCAACTTAAGACCAGTGAAATGATTTGCATCTACAAAATGAACACTCGTGGTCTGAGCAAGTAAAGGGATTACCAAACACTAATGGAATCTCTGCGTGAGGAGGGTTTTAATTACAGAGGGATCTGGGGCTTCCTGACTAAGTGCCTGAACCACTAGTGATCTTGAGACACAAGGGGGCTGAGGTTTGCCCTGCACCGTCTATGTTCAGTATGAAGAACTCAGAGAAGGAATAAGAGCAAACACCGGGTGTAGCAGGTGGGGAGAAATTAGAAATAAATGGAGAGTAATAAAAGACCTGTGGCTAAGATGGCATAGAGAAGTAGGCTGTCAAAATGCTGCTCCGTGAACTTGCCCAACTTCTGCTGAGAACTGTCCAGAAGCCTTCGCCACCTATAGTCAAATCTCCCTATGGTCACCCTTACTGGAGCCACAAATGCCTTCCCTGTTGGCCTGTGAACTCCTTGAAGGTACAGTGGGCCTTGTCTTGCTCACTGCTGTATCCCCAGCACCAGGAGAAAAATCAGTGAAACCAAAAGTGGTTCTTTGGCTTCATTAACTGTTCATAGAATAATTACGCTGGAGAGAATGGGTGTCGTTTTGAAGTTATAGCATTTTAAATCATATACTGTCGACTGATATTTTGTCCTAAACTCTCCTCTCTGAAGAAAAAAAAAAAATCTTTGTATTTTTTTAAATCTCTTTAGTTTTATTTCTTTTAATTAGACAAATTTCCTCATTATAAAATAGGGACAATAATACTTCACTATGTTGTGAGACTCAAAAGAGATAATATATACAAAAGTGCTGTGTAGACTGGAAGTATGATAAAGGCTCCTTGAGTTATTAGTATTATAACTAGTAATAATAAAACAACTCAAGGAATGCATTTCCCATGTACTTGCAGGCATCATTAACAGGCAATGAGGAAGACAGGATGGGGAGGGGGCCTTCCTGATGCCTAGAAGATTATGGCACAAAGTTGACCATATCCCTGCTTCCCCATAAGGCCCTTGGTCCTAGTGGGTCCAAGAACCTTAACAGCTCCCTTGCTGCTGGACCACAGATGCCATATAAAAGGTGTCATCCCAAGGTCCCTATAACTCCTAGTTGTTGTTGTTGTGTACCATTGAGTTGATTCTAACTCAGAGCAACCCTATAGGACAGAGAAGAATTTCCCCATAGGGTTTCCAAGGAGTGGCTGGTGGATTTGAACTGCTGACCTTTTGGTTAGCAGCCTGAGCTCCTAACCACTTCACCACCAGGGCTCCTATAACCCCTAGAATCTCTCCAAATTCTGCCGCCTGGGCCCAGCTGACTGCCCTTATTTGCAGGCCCGTCCCTCCAGAACTAGTTCTTATTCTCCATCACCCCCTGGAAGTGGTACTTCAAACAGTCCCTTGCTTCTTGGCTGCCTTCACCCAAGACTGAGGCTCTGAGGTGCTCAGCCCTGGCTCTAGGATCTGCCTTGGCAGTACCCTGGCCCCCAACTGCCTGGGAGGGGAGGTCAGCAGCCTTTATATCACCCGAACAAGTAATGTACTGGGCATCAATTTATTATTGAGTATAACAATATTAACTGTTTTCATTGATGTGGTTCTACATAGTTCACAAAGCATTTTCCTGTCTCTGTTTTGGTTGGCCCTCAAAACCACACTTGGAGCTAGATAGGACAGCTTTTACTCATATTCCCATTTGGCGGAAGAAAAAACCAAGGTGCCTAAATGTTAAGTCTCTTTCCCACAAGACAGATGTAGGATTAAGATCCAGGTACTTGGCAGACAAGATTAGTGCTTATTCTACTGTTCTCAACTGCTCAGCAGTGGGTTAGGCCACAAGGAGATACCATGTAAATACTGTGGACACTGAGGTTGTTAACGACTGGCAACCTAAAATGCTCTCACATTTTAAGTGAGTATTGAGAACATCAAAAGATGCTAATTTCTTCACTCATTATTATGAAGCTAGAATTTTTGCTGTTGTGTGCCATCGAGTTGATTCCAACTCTTAATGACCCTGTAGGACACAGTAGGTAGAAATGCCTCATAGGGTTTCCAGCAGGTGGCTGGTGGATTCAAACTGCCAACCTTTTGGTTAGCATCCTGAGCTCTTAACCACTTCACCACCAGGGCTCCATGAAGCTAGGACGGTGGAAGCTACACTTACAACTATATCATTGCCTGAACTTGAACTAATCCTTCCACCAAACTCTGTTTCCCTCCCTTGGCCCTCTATCTGTGAATATAATCATGATCTACCCGTCATTCAAACCAGAATTTGGGACTCATCCTCCATTTCTTCCATTCTCTCACCCTCCGCATCTCATTCATTCATTCATGCATGCATGCATTCATTCATTGCCATCTGAGATCATTTTACTTCCTCTTGAATCTGCTCCCTGCTCTCCATTCCCATCCCCATTACCTCTACCTTAATTCAGATCCTTACCAGCTTGGTCCTAGACTATGAATTAATTGGTTTCCCTTCCTCTAGACTTGCATTTCTCCAAGTTCATTCTCTATGCTGTTGCTGGTGAGATCTCCCCTTGCCAATGCTCCTTATTATACACAGGACAAACTCCTTACCTTGACATATATGCCTTTTCATGCTATGATTTCTGTCTACCCTCTCCTCATTCCTCACCTTGACCTCTTCCATCACTCAAGCCAGGTAGAATGGGCCACTGCCTCAACTGTGCTACCACTGTACCTCATATGCATACCTCTTATCACTCAGAGCTTTTATCATATAACTTTGTTCTCAGCTCTCTCCCCAAGGACTGGGTGTTGAGACAAATGCACTTACATTATCAGTGTCTATCCTGGTGCACAGCATATAGAAAGAAGTCAGTGCTTTGACTGAGTGAATTTAGGAGGGCGCCCCTGTCCGATGGTCCATCATCTCACCCATGGCAGCCTGATTCTCTCCACTGCCCATGGCTCTTCTTTATAGCTATATCTATTTATTTCTCCTTGAGACCCACAGCATGCTAGTGGCCAGTCACCAGACCCTTGTCTCACCAGTCCCCTCTTAGCCTTTCCCTGGAAATCTCTGGAGCTACCAGGAGTCTAGAATCTCCTGGCTACCCCTTAGCATCCTCTCTCTCTCTCCAGAGTTTGTCTAACTGTGGTACTGCTCTCTATTTATCTTCATGAAAGCCTGTACTTTCTGCAGGCTGGGGGACTGCTTTTTGTGTAATAGGTCTTTGAAGAAAGTAGCAGCTGGGAGGCTAATTTATACCTGTCAGTGAATTCTATTTAATGGGAGACTTGGTCCTAAACCTCCTGGCTCCCAGCTCTCCTGGTTTCCTCTTCCCTCATGTTTCCTATTCATTTATCCCTGTGACCTGAGCACGTGTATCTATTCCTCCCAGGAACTCTCTTCCTTCTTTGCCTTTCTTGCCCAACAGAAGACCACAAACAGGACTTCAAAGGCAGAACATAGTCTATCTTGTTCCCTGTACCTTACCTGCACTTTTGCTTAGGAAGTGCTCAATATACCTTGATCAAATGAATTAAAGTTCACCTGCAGCCACCCATCAGGATGGAACCACCCTTACAAAGACTTCAGTCATTCGCTCCTAGGAAGAGGAAGGCAGAGGTCGGGTGGAAGAACCCTCCCACTTTCTTCCCAACAGCTGGGACTGTTTTCATCTTGTATTTAGAAGACTGTTCTGTGCCTCAGGGAACTCAATAAGTAGTTATTAAGTGCGTAGCGGAAACCTTGGTGGGTGAAACTGACGTGAACAATGGTGGACACTTGGTGATCTCCCTTAGGCTGGGGAGAAAAAAAAAGAAAACCAAACCCATTGCTGAGTCAACTCTGACTCACAGAGACTCTATAGGGCAGAGGAGAACTGCACCGTAGGATTTCCGAGGAGCTGCTGGTGGATTTGAACAGTCAACCTTTTGGTTATCAGATATAGCTCTTAACCACTGCGCCACCAGGGCTCCAGGCTGGGGAGCTACTTCTTTTCTCCAGGGTGCTTCCTTTTCAGGCACCGATTCCTCACCTTTGATGGCCTCTGCACTCAGGAGCCATGATCAAGCCTCCCCTCTACACATCAGGTACTAAAACTCTCCCTTCCCAGGTCCCAACTCATTAACCTCAGAAATGTAGGGACCCAAGCTCCTCCCACCCCATCCATAGGGTCACAAGAGGATTTAAGAAAGCGCTAGGCAAACACGAGGTCCAGCCCCAATCTCACCAGGGGTACAGTTGTTTAGGAAGGTGAGTGGCGCTGTCAACTAGCAGCCTCTGCCTACTTAAGGACTCTGCCTGCCCCATCTCTGCAGCAGGATCGAATGACGGGCACCACATGGGGGCTGAGTGTCTTGCTGACTCTGACATGCTCAAGATCACTGTTATGGATTGAATTGTGTCTCCCCAAAATATGTGTTGTGAACCCTAGCCCCTATACTTTTTTTTGGTTGGAGCCCTGGAACCAAAAGGTCCGCAGTTCGAATCCACCAGCCGCTCCTTGGAAACCCTATGGGACAGTTCTACTCTGTCCTATAGAATCACTACGAGTCAGAATTGACTAGAAAGCAATGGGTTTGGTTTGGTTTTATACCTATGGTTAAGGAGCCCTGGTAGAGCAGTGGTTAAGCACTGGGCTGCTAACCAAAGGGTCAATGGTTTGAACCCACCAGCCGCCAAGTCTGTTCAACAAGCACTCACCCTGTATGTCCTAAGTGTGAGGCACTGTACTAACAAGACACCAGGAAAAGAGGACGGATCAGATATAATCCCCGTCCTCCAGTGACTTCCAGCTAAGGCTATAACCAAGTTCAAGCCACACCCCTATTTTGTTTAGTAAGGAGCCCTGGTAGCACAGTGATTAAGTGCTTGGCTGCTCACCAAAAGGTTGGGGATTTGAACCCACCAGCCGCTTCAAGGGAGAAAAATGTGGCAGACTGCCTCCGTAAAGATTACCACTTTGGAAACCCTATGGGCTGTTCTACTCTGTCCTATAGGGTCACTATGAGTTAGAATTGACTTGAAGGCAGTGGGTTTATACCTGTGGTTATAATCTCATTTGGGAATGGGTGTTTTATGTTAATGAGGCAGTATCAGTGTAGGGTGTGTCTTAAATCATAAAAGAGCAGATTAAGCAAGCAAGCACAAACGGAGGGGAAGATACACGCCACATGTGTTTGCCAAGGAACCTGAGAATAGAAGCTGAAAAGAGACAAGGATCTCCCCCACAGTGGAAAAAGAAAGAGCCTTCTTTCCCTAGAGCCATTATCCTGAATTCAGACTTTTAGCTTCCTAAACTGTGAGAAGACAAACTGCTGTTGTTAAAGCCACCAACTTGCAGTACTTCTGTTATAGCAGCACTAAGAAACTAAGACAATCACCAAGAGGTATGTGACTGACCAGAACCTAAGGACCAGAACCGAAGTCATCAGGCTCTCAGGTGGGTTCCCACAGGGGGAGGGGATGCACAGGACATGAAATGCTCAGATCTCGGCCATTTTTGCTAATCTCATTCCTTCCTTTATTCATTCAACACAAATATGAGTGTCTCCTCTATGACACACACGTTGTGTTAGGCACTAGAGATGTAATGATGAGCAAACCCATCCCTGTCTAAAGGGGCTTACAGTAAGTCTAGTGGCAAGCACGAGTGGGAGGGGGGAAAGACAAGTAAACAGTCCAGTCCTCTGAAAAGTGAGAAGTATAAGGTGCTGTAGGCACATATAAGATGATCCCTTCTATCAGACTTTCTGTTGGTTTTCCTAAGCTGAGACCTGAAACATGAGCAAGAGTTAGCCAGATGATAACAGGGAACCCAAGGTTGAGAAAAGACAGTGTTGACATGTCGTGGGGTTGTTAACGATTGTCATAAAACAATATGTGTACTAACTGTTTAATGAGAAACTATTTGTTCTGTAAACCTTCATCTAAAGTACAATAAAAAAATTAAAT
>NW_004444079.1:441346-456830 GCF_000243295.1 Trichechus manatus latirostris
ATATGTGTACTAACTGTTTAATGAGAAACTATTTGTTCTGTAAACCTTCATCTAAAGTACAATAAAAAAATTAAATTAAATTAAAAAAATAAAAAGTTAGCCAGATGAAGAGGTGGGAAGAGGGGCTTCCCAGATAGAGGAATAGCAGTGTGTGTACAGGCCCAGAGGAGCCAGGACACAGGATAAATTCAGGGAGCTGCAAGTCATTCAGTCTGGCTGGGGAGCGCAGTAGGTGATGGAGAATGGAGCAGATAAACCCCAACAGGTAAGTCATAAGAGGCTTTACCCGTCACGTTAAGGAGTTTGGACTTTGTCATGAGGGTAATGGGGAGTCACAGAAGAGTTTTAAGCAAGAGAGTGATATGACCAGGAATGCTTTTAGAAAGATCTTAACTCTCAGCCAAGATAAAATCAGCTTTGAAATTCACAGAAGAGGGGTCCACCAGTGTGAGTTATGGCTGGGTCTTCAGCGGGATGGGTAGGATCATGCTTACCACGGGGCCGTGAATGTGAGCTATCAGCACCACAGAGACAGGGCTCCAGAAGCCTCTGGTGGTGATTAATTGAGCTGTTGATGCCTTTGACACTGAGTGGAGCCTGATGCTGGGATGGAGAAGCTGGATTGCTTAATAATAACAGCACTTGCTACTCCTAATGGTGCTTGTAATACAATAGCACTTATAATGTAATAATAATAATACTACAGTTTGCCATAATGTCTTTCATCGTCCGTCTCCCTATGCTTTCCAAACATTCATTAAATCCCAAACACTCTTCTCAGCACGGCCTGAATTCCTCAGGGCCAGGAGCCTCCCTGGCAGCTGCAGCAGGCCCAGGTGCCTCAGTTTCCCCCTCCACTCTGGTTTTTAGTCTTCTCTCAGGGGCTTGCTTATAGCCCACCATCAGGAGCTGAGGATGTGCCCTGCTCTGAGCCCCATAGTGGGCTAGAGGAGAGAACATAGTGTCTGATCATCTACATTATCATGATGCACCGATTTCCTCCCCCAAGAGTCTCTAGTCCCTTCTTCCTGGTTCCCTGGCTAGATCTCCCCTTGGTTACCCATTTACCAGCTGGTAGGAGGGAAAGTAAAACAAATAAACTAATTTGCGTGGTTGGCATATGTGGCGGGCAGAATTAGAAAATGCTCCCCAAAATTCACACTCCCTTATAATCTCCAGGACTGTGAACATGATGAATTTTACTTTCGTGAGTAGGTTATGTTCTCTGGCACCCAAAACCAAAATCAAACCTGTTGCTGTCAAGTCCATTCCAACTCATGGCGACCCCGTGTGTTACAGAGTAGAACTGCTCCATAGGGTTTTCTTGGCTGTAATCTTTAAGGAAACAGATTGAACCAGGGCTTCCAATGGGTTCGAACCCCTCAAAGCCATGGATTGAACTGCCAACCTTTAGGTTAGTAGACAAGCACAAATGTTTGTGCCACCCAAGGACCTCATTCAATCGCAACAACCAAAACCAAAACGTGTTGCCATCAAGAGTACATTCTGGCTCATAGTGACCCTATAGGGCAGAGTAGAACTGCCCCATAGGGTTTCCAAGCAGTGGCTAGTGGATTCAAACTGCCAACCTTTTGGTTAGCAGCCAAGCTCTTAACCACTGAGCCACCAAGGCTCCTTCAATGGCACAGATGATCTTAAAAAAAAAGAAGATGGTCTGGGTGGGCCTGACCTAAGCACATGAGCCTTTTAAAAGTTGAGTTTTCACTGGCTGTTTGCAGAAGAGGCAGTCAGAGAGATTCAAAGTGTGAGAGGTATCTGACTGGGGGAGCATCCCCACTGATAGATAGAGGGGGTCGTGGGGCAAGGACCTGAGAGAGAAATCTCTAGGAGCTGACAGCAATCCCCAGCCAACAGCCAGTAATAAAACAAGGCTTTCTGTCCTGCAATTGCAACTGAATTCGGCCAAAAACAGGAATGATCTTGGGAGAGGACCCTGGGCTCCAGGTGAGAGCATAGCTGGCTGACCCCTAAACTTTAGTCTGAGGAGAGAAACCTAGCCATATGCTACCAGACTTCTGAGCTACAGAACTTGGAGCTAGTAAGTGGCATTGGTTTAACCTGCTAGCTTTGTTGTAATTTGTTACACAGCTGTAGAAAATACAGCACAGAAAATCATAAAGTCAGTTTGATAAGAATAAGATATGCACTGGGAGGTAGAAGGAAATTTCTCAGATCCACCACTTGTTGATTAAATAACCTTAGACAAGGTTCTCTGACTTCTTGGGCCTCCCTTTTCTATTCTGCAGAATTAGAACACCAACCTTGTAGTGCTGTTTCGAGGACCAATGGGCTTGACCATAAAGGGCTTAGTATGGTGCTGGCACTTGGAACCAGGTAGCGACTATTATTAAAATGTCAGCTTGTGGGAATGGGTGGATTTTTATTATCTGTCATGGATTGAGTTGTGTCCCCCAAAAATATCTGTCAGCTTGGCCAGGTCATGATTCCCAGTATTGTATGATTGTGTTATCTGATGTGATTTCTTTATATGTTGTAAAGTCTACCACTATGATGGGATTATATGTGATCTCCTTATGTGTTGTAAATTCTAACACTGTGATGAGGTTATACTGATGAGGTTGACAAGATTAGTGTCTTAATGCAACCTCTTTTGAAATATAAAAGAGAGAAGTGAGCAGAGACACATGGGAACCTCATACCACCAAGAAAGCAGTGCCGGGAGCAGAGCGCATCCTTTGGACCTGAGGTTCCTGCGCTGAGATGCTCCCAGACCAAGGGAAGACTGATGCATCACAAGGACGTTCCTCCAGAGCCGACAGAGAGAAAGCCTTCTCCTGGAGCTAATGCCCTGAATTCAGACTTGTAGCCTCCCGGACTGTGAGAGAATAAACTTCTCTTTGTTAAAACCATCCACTTGTGGTATTTCTGTTAGAGCAGCACTAAATGACTAAGACATTATCAGACTCTTGACTGTGGATAATTGAACATTACTGGATCACTACACAGAAGGGGAGGCTGAGGCATATCTTCCTGAATTAACGGGACTTTTGAATCTGCAACAATATTTGTGATGGAGGTCAAGGCAGGTCCCCCTTCTCCCAAGGCTCTATTAAACAGAAGGCCAGAGCAGTCAGAGGAGGACATTTCCATTATGTTTCTAGAGATATTGAACCAGCGATAGTCCCCGGAGTCTAGCTCTTATTTCAATTTGATTTATTTTATATGCACAGTCTGGTGCACCCAGTCGCCAACACACACAGACAAAATGTGCGTGCGTGCGTGCATGTGTGTGTGTGTGTGTCTTGGGGGCACATCCAAGGAACACGTTTCAATTTTTATTAAATAGATGATACATAAACATCTCACCCCGTAGGACATGGCTTCACTGTAATGCTGTTTGTCAAACATCAGCAAAGGGGTTGTCTGATAGTTGGTTCCTCCGATGCAAGCAGAGTTTCTTCGCCTCCCCCAGGGTCTCTACACCCCCTATTAAAGTTGCTCCTGTTTCTATTGATTTTCCTGGCAATACTCATTCCACTCTCACACCCTCTGCCCCCACTTGGGTAGGAAATTCCTGCCTCACCTTTAATAGACCAGATCTCACCCTGTTGCTGAGGTACAGGCTCCTCCTCCTCCACCCAAGGTCTGGGAGAGATCAAAGACTAATTAGTTCATTTCCACTTTCAATGACCCTGCATTCCCCGTACTGGTGCCTGGTTCTGACAACAATGCCTCGCTTTTTTTTTTCTCCTCAGAGAATCTGATTAATCAGTCTCTCTGAGACAAATCTTTGCTTTGAGTAGAGAGCAGATGAAGGGACTCAAAAGAAACATCTCAAATATGGCAGTTCATAGGGAAGCCTCCCAGGCAGCTTGGTCACCCAGGCTTGCCAAGAGGAGAATCCCATCTCTGATTCCCTTTCCTCTCCCCATTACCCAACAGCACTTGGTGACCAGCTACCCATCTGCTAGCCAAGAAGGCAGCTGATTGGTTCAAATACCTCCAGGCCCAGAGCACTGTACCAGGTTCTACCAGAGTAAGCAGAGGCGAAATGGGGGAGGGGGAGGCAAGAGGAAGGAGTGGCCATCTGTAGACACTGGTGATAAGAGGGATGGTTCATAGAAATGAGCCCTGCTGGCAAGGATATGAACAGGTACTTCACCAAAGAAGATATTCAGGCGGTTAACAGACCCATGAAGGAATGCTCACGATCATTAGCCATTAGAGAAATGCAGATCAAAACTACAATGAGATATCATCTTGCCCCAACAAGGCTAGCCTTAAACCAAAAACCACAAAATAATAAATGCTGGAGAGGTTGTAGAGAGACTGGAACACTTATACACTGTTGGTGGGAATGTAAAATGGTACAACCACTTTGGAAATCAATTTGGCGCTTCCTTAAAAAGCTAGAAATAGAAGTACCATATGATTCAGCTATGCTGCTCCTTGGAATATACCCTAGAGAAATAAGAACTGTCACACAAAGAGATATATGCAAACCCATGTTCATTGCAGCACTGTTCACAATAGCAAAAAGATGGAAACAACCTAGGTACCCATCAACGGACGAATGGATAAACAAATTATGGTATATCCACACAATGGAATATTACACAATGATAAAGAACAATGATGAAGCTGTGAAACATCGTATAACATGGTGGAAGCTGGAACTTATTAAATGCTGAGTGAATTTAGTCAGTCACAGAAGGACAAATACTGTATAAGACCACTATTATAAGAACTCAAGAAAAGGTTTACACACAGAAGAAAACATTCGTTGATGGTTACAGGGGTGGGCAGGGAGGGTGAGGGTTATTCACTAACTAGATAGTAGATAAGAATCATCTTAGGCGAAGGGAAGGACAGCACACACTACAGAGGAAGCCAGCACAACTGGACTAAACCAAAGCTAAGAAGTTTCCTGAATACAACCAAATACTTTGGGAGACAGAGTAGCAGGGGTAGGGGTCTGGGGACCATGCTTTCAGGGGACATCTAGGTCAACTGGCATAATAAAGCTTATTAAGAAAATGTTCTGCATCCTACTTTGGTGAGTGGCGTCAGGGGTCTTAAAATCTTGCAAGCGGCCATCTAAGATGCATCAATTGGTTCTAACCACCTGGAGTAAAGGAGAATGAAGAACACCAAAGACACAAGGGAAGTGTTAGCCCAGGAGACAGAAAGGGCCACATAAACCAGAGACTTCATCAGCCTAAGACCAGAAGAACTAGATGGTGCCCAGCTACCACCAGTGAACGTCCTGACAGGGAACACAACAGAGAGTCCCTGATGGAGCAGCAGAAAGGTGGGATGCAGAACTCAAATTCTAGTAAGAAGATGAGACTTAACGGTCTGACTGACACTGGAAGTACCCTGGAAATCATGGCCCCTGGACTCTCTATCAGCCCAGAACTAAAACAATTTCCGAGGCCAACTCTTCAGACAGGGATTAGACTGGACTGTGGGACATGAAGTGACACTCGTGAAGAGTGTGCCTCTTAGTCAATTAGATACTAGAGACTAAACAGGCCGCTTCTGTCTGGAGGTGAGATGGGAAGGCAGAGAGGGTTAGGAGCAGGTTGAATGGTCATGGGGTATCGGGGCAGAAAGGAGGAGTGTGCTGTCACAGAATGGGGTGAGCAATTAGAGTCACATAACAATGTATGTATAAAAATTTTGTATGGGACACTAACTTGAAATGTAAACTTCATTTAACTACAACAGTAAAAAAAAAAAAAGAAAAGAAATGAGCCCTGCCAGATTGAGGTGGCCTGGAGCTCCAGCTAAAGTTAATTTACACGACTTGGCACTTTAGAGTTCAATCTGTACCTATGTCCACTATGTCTTCCAACCATCTCAATGGCTACCTCCCTTCTGGAAGGAGTTTCTTCTTCCTCAGGTCTTGGGGTTAGAAGGTCCTACATATGGGGAATTGCAGAAAAGAGGCTGGTCCACCAGTCCAGGTGGAGCCTGCTTCATAAGGGACAGGGCCAGACACTTGGGATGACAGAACAGAGTTCATCCATCAAATACTCATCAAGATCTAAGACCATGAGCACATCAGGGCCACCCTCTGGGCCACGCCACCTATAGGGCTGGCCAACTCTCTCTGGCCAACTTCCTAGCTTGTATTCTCTCTTTAGGCCAGGCTCTGAAAGGATCTCTCTACCCCCAAAATACCTCGCCCCAAAACCCATTGCTGCTGAGTCGATTCTGACTCATAGTGACCCTATAGGACAGAGTAGAAGTGTCCCCATGGCATTTCAAGGAGTGGTTGGTGGATTCAAACTGCTGACTTTTTGGTTAGAAGCCTGAGCTCTTAATCACTGCACCACCAGGGCTCCAAAATACCTCACAGGCTCCCTAATTTCCCATACTATTCCTTGGTTAAGGCCTTGGTTAAAATGCAAATATTGTCTGGGATTGGTGAGACATACATGCTAAAATCACTTACACTTCTTGTTGACTCTGTTGCCTTTCTCATCTGCTAGATGAAGAGCTATTCAAACAACATCATACTGGACCACATCATGCTGCTTCTTGTAATCCCCAGCACACAGCAGGCACTTAATAAATGCTTGCTGAATAAGTGTAGTTGATTTTAGCATTTTTTGTAGGTAAGCCACTTACTCATGGCTGGCTAATCATTTTATAACCTCTATAACTTGGGTTGCTATGAGTAGGAATAAACTTGACATCAACAGGTTTGGGTTTTTTTTATAATTTGGGTCAAGGGGCTTCAAGATGTCAGCCACAGTTTCTAAAAAAGGCAAATGCAAATAATCGTCAATAAACCCCTCCTGAATCCCCTTCAGATTTTCAGATTCTCCCTGTCATTTCTCCTTCTGGATACATCCCCGTCCACCAACAACCTAGTTCGGGGAACAGGTACAGCAGGTTTAGCAGCTTCGGAGAGCACTGTTTTAGAGTAATAGCTTCTCCTTAAGATCCTGCTCTGCCCATGTATGCCCAAGAGACACCTGTCATTACCAGACCTGCCTGCTCTCCAGGTCTGCATTTGGTGGGGGTGGTACCTTGGAAGCTCAGATAGACACAAGGGAAGCTTTCACTCAATTACTCTTTTCCTAGTTGCACTAAAAATATATTTATTCACCAAAGTTTACTGTATTATGCAGAGTGGCTTTCCTAAAAGTCTCAATAAAGCTGAAATATGTGGGTTCTCTTAATAATTTTACAATAAACTACATTTTAGAATCAATTGATCTGGCACTAGAAAGTTGTCCGACGGATGGATTGTAGCTGCTGGCTGGCTCTGTGTGTGTGTGTGTGGGTAGGTGAGTGTGTGTGTGTGTGTGTGTGTGTGTAGGTAGGTGAGAGAGTGTGTGGGTGTGTGTGTAGGTAGGTGAGTGAGTGTGTGTGTGGTGTGCTTTCAGTGAAGATCTGCAAGATATGGAAGAGGCTAAAGCACCCTGGGAACTGTAGTTCGAACTAGGTGGGAGACCAATTTGGAGAGGTTTTAATGCTAGAGGCATTATGTCAGAAAACTGTGGTCTAAAAATGGAAATACTCAACAGGCTATTACTCTAAGTGGGAAAGAAGGAGGGGAAGGGAAATAACATTTACTAACAGCCTACTGAGGATCAGAAGCTTCTCATGTTTTTCACAAATGATGGTATGAGGTGAGCATTACTACTCCCATTATACGAAGGGGAAAACTGAGACTCCAAGAGGTTAAGTACCTGCCACATATCTGCTGTCTGGCAGGCCCCAGATTCAAATTCAAGTCCTCTGTGGTCTGAGGCCTTTACTGCTTCCAATATCCCATGTTCCATCCTCTGGGTCAACACGTGCTGAGGCTCATCCAACTTCATGTGCCAAGCCATGGGGGCAAGGGACAGAGGATAGGACTAGATAATTTCATTCAAAACTAGTTGCCCCAAAACTAAAACCATTCCTGAGGCCAACTCGTCAGACAAAGATTAGACTGGACTATGGGACATAAAATGATACTTGTGAAGAGTGTGCTTCTTAGCTCAAGTAGATTCATGAGAATAAATGGGCAGCTCCTGTCCTGAGGTGAGATGAGAAAGCAGAGAGGGTCAGGAGCTGGTTGAATGGACATGGGAAATCAGGGGTGGAAAGGAGGAAAGTGCTGTCACAGTATAGGGAGAGCAACTAGGGTCACATAACAATGTATGTATAAATTTTTATATGAGAGACTAACTTGAATTGTAAACTTTAACTTAACGTACAATAAATAAAAAGAATTTTAAAAAAAGAATAGAGTGAAGACATTTCATGACTATATTTAAATAATATTTGGCAAGTCTATTCAAATTAACCTGGAGAGTCTTCATTCAAAGACCTTCATATTTGTGACAGTTATGTGATCAAAAACTCTCAAGATCATGAACAAGTTTTATCAAGTATTATTCATTATATTTTCCTGCTGTAGCTGAAATATATTAAACTAACTCTAAGCTAGAGTTTTTAGAAGTTGAAAGAAATGAATAAAGGAAATTTAAACAAACAAATAAAAAAAACTAGTTGCCGTCAAGTTGATTCGGAGTAGTGCATTTTGGAGTAGAACTGTGCTCCATAGGGTTTTTAATGACCGTGAGCTTTCAGAAATAGATTGTCAGGCCTTTCTTCCAAAGCACCTCTGGGTGGATTCAAACCACCAACTTTTCCATTAGCAGCTGAGCACATTAACCATTTACACCACTCAGGGACTCCAAGATAATTTCATGATGATCTTTCAAACCTGAAGGAGACGTTTTGTTTCTAGGACTCATGGAGCCAGAACCCAAGAGTCTAGGACTTTTGGGTTCTGGCTCCATGAGTCAGGTGCTGGCCTGAAGAGGCTATCTGAAAAAAGCTGACCCAGGCATGGTGTGGCCAGAGAGGTCATTTAGCACAATCAGCCTGGCTATCCTTGCAAGTCTTCTGCCTCTTCTTACCTTGATAGTCACTCTTGGCAAAAACCCTGGGCCTCAGGTTTGGGTACCTCCCTCACTCAGCAGAGCCCCCTGAAACCTTGTCTCTTAGATCGTCATCTATGCCACCTGTTACAGATTGAATTGTGTCCCCCCGAAATGTGTGTCAACTTGGCTAGGCCATGATTCTCAGTATTGTGTGGTTGTCCACCATTTTGTGATCTGATGTGATTATCCTATATGTTGTAAATCCTAACCTCTATGATGTTAATGAGCAGGATTAGAGGCAGTTATGTTAATTAGGCAGCACTCAATCTACAGGATTAGGTTGTATTTTGAGTCAATCCCTTTTGAGACATAAAGCAGAAAAGCAAGTAGAGAGGAGTGGGACCTCATGCCACCAAGAAAGAAGCACTGGGAGTGGAGCATGTCCTAGACCAGGGGAAGGCTGATGACAAAGACCTTCCGCCAGAGCCAACAGAGAGAGAAAGCCTTCCTTCCCCTGGAGCTGGTGCCCTGAATTCAGACTTCTAGACTCCTAAAGTTAGAGAGAATAAACCTGTTTGTTAAAGCCATCCACTTGTGGTATTTCTGTTATAGCAGCGCTAAGATAACTAAGACGCTACCCTTCATGGTCCATGCACAACATTAATTTTAAATCTGTCCAGATCAGAATGGGAGGAAGGGCATTCCAGATTGAGTAGAATAACATTTGGGCTATACCGGGCAACGGAGTGACTAGGCCCAGCTCTAACTGGCTGAACTGCAGACAATCCACTAGGCTCCTTTGTTTTACAGGGCTTAGTCCACAGCAGCTGAGTTCCTGCTGGAGGCAGGGAGATGAGCTATCTCACCTGACCACCTCTCCTAGTCCAAGAACTCTATAACATCATGAGCTGCTCTGTTTCTTCATTCATTCAACAAATATTTACTGGGCCGCTACTATGTGCCAGTCACTGGGCTACTGCTAGAATTGCAGTGGTGGACAAGACAAACTTGGTCTTGGCTTTGTGAAGCTCAAAGTCTGGCAAACAGGTCAGATACAGATGAACGAATTCCCAGATGAGATGAATGCTATAAAATACAAAACACAGGGTTCTGTGAGAGTGTATAACAGGGGACTCTAACTAGTCTGGGGTGTCAGAAAAGACTTCCCTGAGGTATTGACATTTCAGTAAGACTTGAAAGATGAGTAGGGTTAGCTCATCAAAGAAAGGAGCAAAAGAATGGGGTAGTGAAATACTCTCACTTCCTCCTTGAATCAATTGCTTCTACCCTCCCTGTCTGCCCTGGCTCCCCTTTCTGTAATAAATTTAGCAATTTCAATTACTTATGGCTAATCTCTCTGATAAACCTTTGGAAATATAAATGCAGGCTCAGGTCTACTTGACAATAAAATGAAACCAGAGGAGAAAGATTTGCTGCATATATCCTTTCCGTCTAAGAAAGATAGAGACTGGGGAATGGAGGGGTTACTTCTGCAGAGCTCATGTGGACCTGGTTACAGTTTGGGAGTCCAAGGAGCTATTAGGTGAACAGAAACTGCTTCCAAGGGCCATGTGAGCCCTCTGATCCTGATGGGTCTTTTCTTCTCTCCAGAGAACACTCCTAATCCTAAGGCACTATGACTTGAAATGTCCTCAACAGTATGTAGGACGAATGACTCTAGAACTAAAAAGACCCTCAGGGATCACCTAGTACAATCTTATAATTTTACAGATGAAGATAAGGCACTATGACTTGAAATGTCCTCAACAGTATGTAGGATGAATGACTCTAGAACTAAAAAGACCCTCAGGGATCACCTAGTACAATCTTATAATTTTACAGATGAAGAAAACTGAAATCCAAAGAGGAGAAATGGCTTACCTAGATAAAGGCAGTAGAGTGAAGTGGTTAAGGGCTAACTGCCTGGGTTCATCATCTGGCTCCACTACTTTGAGCAAGATAACAAAGTTTTATGAGTCTCAGCTTTCTTGTCTATAACATGGGGATAAAATAGTGCCTACTGCTAGAGTTATTGTGAGGTTTAATTGAGAAAATAAATGTGAAGCACTTACTAAAGAGCCGTGCAATAGATACCAACTTCCACAATTAGTATGTGACAAAGCTAGTTAGTGGCAGGGCTGGGACTAGAAGCCACAGTCGCTTTACTTTGGGTCCAAGGCTCTGTCCTCCAAATGATGGGGCCTCCTGCTGGTGTAACCTTCCCCCTAGACCTTCCAGCACGGCACACCAGCACTTGGCTCCTTCTCTCTAGGTTCCCCAAGGAAAAAACTCTAAGTTTCCACAGCCTTTATATACACCCTACAAATGGCAGCCTGCCCTCCAGGGTGGTCATGGTGCTAAGAGCAGGGATCTCTGCCAGGGCATGGCAGTGAGATGGTGGTCACAGTATCCCGCTGAGGCATGCTACCTGCAATGCTGGAAGTAGTCTACGTGGCCAGCAGAGCACATAGCCTCCTCCTGCTTTCCAGTGCCCGATTATTTTCTGCCATTCATTGACTCTTCCACGACTTTTGACCCTTACCGTTAAATCTCAACACTTCTCCCCGCCAAGGCGGCAGCTTCCTTCTTTGGCACTGGGCCCATCTCTGCTCTCCGGCAATAGATTATGGTGATTTTATCTTTTCTATTAGGCAGTGATTACAAATCTCTCTGGGTTCATTAGTAGTTGGATAATCCCTCTAGATTTATTAGCTCAAATTGAGTTTCCTCCTTCACTTCTTCTCTTCAGATGGCATCAACTGCCTCTGCTGTCTCAGCGACAGACTGGGCTTTGCCCAAAGGCCTTTAATTCTTCATGTCCCCTATCCAAACTTCCATCAATCTTGTGGAAAATGGAGACCGAGTAGAGGACAGAAGATCTTTCCAGACTGCAGGGCAGAACAACGGCAGTGCCTCTATAACTGTCTGACACACACCACACTTCGAAGCACCAGATAACACTGTTAGGCCAGCAGCTCAACTAGACAGGGTCACCTGAACAGTGTAATTTTTTAGTTACAAGGGAGCTGACACCCAGTGAGGTCTTCTGCTAATTTGTATTTACAGGACCAGTTAAAAGAGAAGCTCAAGAGGCAGGGCCAAGATGGCAGAGTAGTCAGATGTTTCCGGTGGACCCTCTTACAACAAAGACCCGAAAAAGCAAGTGAATCAAAGGCTAAGTTGAGGAACCGGATTGAGAGGCAGGGGAGGGAGAGATGCTTCCGAAGCAGTGAGGAGTTGCCAGACCTGACCTGGCGAGAGCCTGAGCCCTTCAGGCATATTTAGCTCATGGGTGAGCGGTGAGGCAGGCAAGCAGCAGTGCTCAGAAGGTGCGTTTTCCGCACTGAGAGAGACCCAGCAGCAGAGAGTCTACACTGCCACCCAGAACCAGTGAGAAGTAGCCCTCAATCGGCGAAAGATAAGTACTTGCGTATGGCTTACTGAACAGATCAAAAACACCCCCCTTAAGGAAAAACTTCTCTCCAATTTACCTCACTGCTTGCTGCTCTGCACTGGGTCCCAGACTGGCTTCAGTAAATGCTAAGTACCCTGAGCCAGAAGTAGGATGTGTCATATACCCAGAGCCATTCTCCCTGCCTTGGAGAGTGAACAAATTAACAAACAGAGGAAAAAATAAACTGCCGACTCCCCTAAGCCAAGAATCCAGGGTAGGCACAGCTCCTTTGCCTAGGCACAGGCATAAGGGATCCATGGACTTTGAGTGCCTTTCCCACTGCATAGACTTGTGTGGGCCCATCTCAACAGCATAGGCCCTCATTACCGCAGTACAACAGGGTATATACCAGAACTCTAACTTCAACTGTTTCAGTTATGAAGTGGCAGGTTCTTGACATTTGACACTGCTCTGCCCATTAAGCATGGTCTTTATCTACCCACATCCGGGGCCTGAGGACTAGTGGCTACACCCATGCCACCTAGCCACCTATGATAGGGGCCCAAGAATAAAAGATTCCCCCCAGTCCTTACAACCAACAGAATTGGGTGCTCATAGTCCAGCTGCAAAACCCACCCACCTATGCACTCTGGGGAACAGGGACATGCCTTCCTCCTGGACACCTGGGGGTGGCCGTCAGCCCCCTGCCTCGGTCAGGGTATGTCCCCCTGCTGCAGCCAGATGCCTGTGCCTACACCAATCAACCATGCCTGTATAGGACTGTAGGTGACAGCCTGCACCACACACTTGGTGGCTATCTACCTGGGCACCTGAGCTGAATCTATACAGGAGAATGGGCGGACTCCTGAGCTCACATACCTAGTAACAGATCTAACCACCTGGTGACAGGACATTAGAGCTTTAAAGTTGCCAATAATCAAACTAGCTCAATTGAGCAGCTTGTTTGGGCATATCAAAACAAAACAAGAAGCTGGGACACAGTAAGCAAACATAAAATAAATAAATACAATAACTTATTGATGGCTAGGAGACAACAGTCAATATCAAATCACATAAAGAGGAAGACCATGATGGCTTCAGCAAGCTCCCAAAATAAAGAATCTAGAAATTTTCTAGAGGAGGAAAATTTCTTGGAATTACCAGAGGCAGAATACAAAAGATTAATATACAGAACTCTCAAGGAAATTAAGCAAAACGCAGAACACGCAACAGAGGAAATTGAAAAGATTAAAGATGAACATAATGACAAATTTAACAGGCTTCAAGAATCCATACAGAGACAGCAATTAGAAATCCAGAAGATTAACAATAAAATTTCAGAATTAGACAACTCAATAGAAAGTCATAGGAGCAGAATTGAGGCGGAAGTCAGAATTAGTGAAATTGAAGATAAAGCACTTGAAACCCACTTATTTGAGGAAAAATCAGATAAAAGGATTAAAAAAAATGAAGAAACCCTAAGAATTATGTGGGACTCTATCAAGAGAAATAACCTACAAGGGAGTAGAGTACCAGAACTGGGGGGATAACAGAAAGTACAGAGAGAATTGTTGAAGATTTGTTGGCAGAAAACTTCCCTGATTTGTGAAAGATGACAAGATATCTATCCAAGATGCTCATTGAACCCCACATAAGGTAGATCTCAAAAGAAAGTCACCAAGACATGTTATAATCAAATTTGCCAAAATCAAAGATAAAGACAGAATTTTAGGAGCGGCTATGGATAAACAAAAAGTCATCTACAAACGAGAGTCGATAAGAATAAGCTTGGTGTACTCAGCAGAAACCAGGCAGGCAAGAAGGCAATGGGATGACATATATAAAGCCTTGAAGGAAAAAAACTGTCAGCCAAGAATTATATATCCAGCAAAACTGTCTCTCAAATATGATGGCGAAATTAGGGCATTTCCAGATAAACAGAAGTTTAGGGAATTTGTAAAAACTAAACCAAAGTTACAAGAAATACTAAAGGGAGTTCTCCGGTTAGAAAATCAGTATAATCAGATAACAACCCAAGACTAGAACACAGGACAGAGCAACCAGATATCAACCTAGACAGGGAAGTAACAAAAATAAAACAAAGCTAAAACACTGAAAATAGGGAAATAGATGTTGATATGTAAAAGATGACAATATTAAAACAAAAAAGAGGGACTTAAAAAATGTAGACATAGATTTTTCATATGCAGAGGAAGTCAAGGAGATATAAAGAAACAAAAAAACTGGTATAAACTTAGAAAAATAGGGGTAAAGATTAAGGTAACCACAAAGGAAACTAACAATCCTGTAAGTCAAAATTAAAAACTAGAAAAATATAAAGACTCAGCAAACACAAAATCAACAACAATGAAAAAGATGAAAAGAAAACACATAAAGAAAAACGACTCAGCACAGAAAATTAAGTGGAACAAAGAAAGTGTGGACAACACACAGAAAAAGACATCAAAATGACAGCACTAAACTCATACCTATCAATAATTATGCTGAATGTAAGTGGACTAAATGCACCAATAAAGAGACAGAGAATGGCAGACCAGATTAAAAAAACACAATCTGTCTATATGCTGCCTACAAGAAACACACGTTAGACTTAAAGACACAAACAAACTAAAACTCGAAGGATGGAAAAAAATATATCAAGCAAACAACCCTCAAAAAAGAGCAGGAGTGGCAATATTAATCTATGACAAAATATACTTTAAAGTAGAATCCACCACAAAGGATAAGGAAGGACACTATATAATGATTAAAGGCTCAGTACACCAGGAGGATATAACTATAATAAATATTTACGCACCCAATGACACGGCTCCAAAATACATAAAATGAACTCTAACAGCAGTGAAAAGAGAGATAGACAGCTCCACAATAGTAGTAGGAGACTTCAACACACCACTTTCAGTGAAGAACAGAACATCCAGAAAGAATCTTAACCAAGATACAGAAGATCTAAATGCTACAATCAACCAACTTGATCTCATAGAAATACACCAAACACTCCACCCAACAGCAGTCAAGTATCCTTTCTTTTCCAGTGCACTTGGGAAATTCTCCAAAATAGACCACATATTAGGCCATAAAGCAAGCCTTAACAAAATCCAAAGCATCAAAATATTACAAAGCATCTTTTCGGACCATAAAGCCATAAGAGTAGAAATCAATAACAGAAAAAGCATGGAAAAAAAATCAAACACAT